>NC_079378.1:5882500-6170000 GCF_021018895.1 Seriola aureovittata | reverse complement strand
GTTGCTAAGCAGCACATAAATATTTTCCCGACCTGCACAGTGCACACTAGCTAGCCACTTTGTTTACACGTTACCTCAGGAGTGCGCTGAAGTATCCAGGCTTCGTCCCTTCATCCTCTTCTAACGATCATACATCATTTAATTCAAATGTTGTTTCTGAAATATATTCATCTTTGCAAAGTTTGCTATAATCTAAGATAGATAACGACTGTGAATGTAACACTAATTAACGGTTGATGGAACACCGGTGAGGCGGAGTGATACATGTAGTTAAGAGTCCCAGTGCTGTTGTACTCTAGGTCAGCACTCGTGGAATGCCTCTCGTCCAGTCAAATTACTTGGTAGGAACTAACTGTTTTTAAAAAATTAAATAAATAAAAAGCTGAAAGGAAATATTTCATTTATTTAGCATAACTACTTGGAAGTAAATTGACATAGACTGTACGTGCCGTTTTGGGTTGTTCTGAGTTATTTTGAGAGACCCCCCCTCTCAAATTGGGAAGTGTCTCAATGATTTCTGTCTTCATTTGGAAGAGATTAGGAACTCTACATCTGACTCAGGTTGTGATTTTGTTAAGATTTAGGGTTATTTATTGATTACATTAAAAAGAACGGACTCAGCTGCAATGTATGTTGATTTATATGCCACTATTGAGAGTGGCTTAATGTAGCCTACTGTTCATTTGAACTACCTTCTAAATCACACACTCTACATCCCTCGACTTTGACTTGGTGCAAATGGTAATGAAATGTTAAGACTGTATCTGTTCCCACAAGAAATGGAGTAGCTAAAATTAGTAGTTTAGTAGAGTAGTTTTGCTCTTGAAAGGTGTGATATTTAAGGAAAGGGATACACTTCCCGCTTTTATTTGTGGTTAGAGGATGTAAGTTTAAGAAATGAAAAGACAAGCCTTGCATAACAGCTTAGTTTCTTAGTTCCCTAATCTTTTCTCGGATTATTTTGTGCTTCAAATATCAAAACTTTCCCGGTGACTCTTTCCAGGATTCAGAAGGCAAATTCCTCCTGCCAGTGGCTGTGGAGGTTGACAGTATGCAGCACGTGGTGGTCTATGATAGCAATGCCAGCTGTTTGCAGGAGCAAGGTACGGTGCCACACTGGAAATGTTCCACCAAAGCATCTCTGAGAGTATTGAAAATGATGATTTACCAGTCCACTAATGGGCAACATAATGGTGTGTAGCTAAGGCCAAAGATTCTTGTTTTATTCTGTATGTAACAAAGTACTTTCTGTATTTACACAGTTTTCCTGCTCTGAAAACCTAGTTCCCAAATGCAAACGCTCCCATTCAATATCGACACACTGATGTTTATCACTTGGGTTCTGACTGTGATTGCAGGCAGAGCAGTTGAATGTGCCCAGGTGCTGGCTAAAGCTAGCCTGTATCCAGTCCACATTGTGAGAGGAGGCTTTCAGAGGTTCTCAGCGCTCTACCCTTTCTTAAGGACTGAGAAAATTATGTACACCATCACAGTAAGACAGACACAGCTGACCTGGAGCGTCATACACTCATAATTAAGTCTGTGCTGGCTCATGTCAATCATCCAGGTGGTACAAAATCAGGTAATAAATTAGAATCTGCCATCACTGATATAAACTCTAGGGGTACAACTTCTCACAATACATTTGTCTGTGCAAATATTCAATTAATAAAATCATCAAGTAACACACAGTTTAAGATGAGATTTTGAGAGCCCCAGGACACTCGTCCATTTTTCCAGGTTAGTAGGCCAGCCGCACTTATGAATCCCAATCAATATGTAATTATCTTTTTCCCTTAAAATATCAGACGATTCAAACTGCTGCAGATAAATACAGTTTAATATATTTCTGGGTTGTCTCAGGAGCTGGAAAACCTGAAGACTTATCCAGTGGAGGTCATAGCAGGACTGCTGTATATGGGTGACCAGAAACAAGGCACAGACTCCAGTATCCTCAAAGACCTGAAAATCAAGGCTGTCATCAGCATCTCACTGAGTGACACTCTGGAGTAAGGCAGGACTGAACATTTAAAATATAATTAGAGAAAATTCTGGATGTCATGTGTCTTTACTGTTGAGTTTGTTCTGAATTTCCTTTGGATTTGTTCAGATCTAGGTCAATAAAATGGAGCCAGACCATCCTCAGCATCCCTGTTGCTGACTCAGTGGAGTCTGATTTGTATTCAAATTTTGAAAGGATTTGTAGTTTTATTGGTAAGTCACGCTATGCTTTACTAAATAAGCTGTTTTAAATCCTTGCAAAAGTTTGTAGTGTCATGTTCCCATGAGAACTGCAAAACTGTCATGGGGCTTTCTGCACATCACTGTTAACTGCAGTTGTCAAGAATACAAATATAAATGTAAAATGCAGAAGGGTGTAACACCTACATGTATATGCTTAATTTCCAAGATCTCACACAATGTGATATTAACTGTACATCATTCACAAAATTCTGATATTCCATTCATTTAAATATGAAGATAATAAAGCTTACAAGATTGCATGATTTATTTATTTTAAAGTGCATTAAGGAATCTGTTGAATCTGTGCCTGTTTACTCAAAAACTTACAGGTCAGAGGTCATTTGGGGGTTTTATGTACAAGTTTTATTGATGAAATGGTTTAATACATATTAAGATCCTTTTTTTTTGTTGTTAAATTTGCCATTAATATTGCTGGTGTTATGTGGATTGGTTTGGTTTAGAGGTTTTTTGTTCATTGAAATAATCTCTGTAATCTATCTTCTGTTTTCAGGGTCACACATCAACATGGGCTCTCGTGTCCTGATAGTTTCCAGGCAGGGCAGAAGCCGCTGCAGTGCTCTGACCATTGCTTTTCTCATGCACCACCTCAAATACACACTGGAGGTAAGTGTGGTTCATTCGGTTTTGGTTTCAGTGTGTGCAGAATGCAGTAACAGTATGTGCCATACAATGTGATCTCTAGATGATAATAAGTAATAAGTAAGCAGATGTAGCTCTGCTGAAAGTCTCAACTCTTAAGATGATGATTTTGTTCCAAACTGGAATAAGAGCCAGAAAATGAGTTTTCAAAGCCCTGGACATGCAATTGTTCAGTATCTTGTTAGTATAAGTATAAAAAAAAGACAATTTGTGGTTTAAGGGGGATTTACATGTTGTATCTGTTTCTTGACGAACAGTTTATCCGTCCATCCAGAACTTCTGTGCACTGTGCTCAGCTACAGTACACTTTGGCAGATATGTTCAGTGAGCACATGTTTAGCTATAAGTCTGTGGTGGTACCAAACCTGGCAACCTGTGATGCTGCACACTGTCACTCTGTCCAGCAACTGTTCACCAAGAAATGGTTACAGAACCAAACCAAAAACCACCAGTTGTCATTTTTAGGCTTGTGTTAAACAAAGAAGATACAGTGTGTTGATAAATACGCTTTAGAGGTGTTGGAGCAGTGTTGAATTTTGGACAGGTCGCAGCTAGTCGTTTCCCCCTGCTTCCAGTCTTTATGCTAAGCTAGGCTAACCATGCCGTGACTCCAGCTCTGTCCTTTCGCTTTCTTGCCGACAGTTTGATGAGTTACTGTGACCCTCCTATTGTGAGCTACAAGCAGATAAGTTAACTGTATTTGCTTTTATACTTTTATGATTGTAATGAAAGCTAGGCAATTAGCGCAGCTTAGCATAAAGATACTGTATTTTATCTGTTTCATTTGTAGAAAATCATAAACTTAAAAGCGTCAAGTTGTGATTTTAATGTTGGCTCCACCTACATATTTTGCATTTCGTGGTATCAATCTTCTCACCTGAATCTCAGAAAGAGAGAGTGAATATACATTTCCCAAACTATCAAACTACTCTTTAAACACAGACAAGAGGCTGACTTGGATCATGGAGAGAAAGCATGTGAATATTATTACATTTAGAGTAGATAATGCTGTTGTTTTGACTCTCTTCAGGAGGCCTGGAAGTACATGCTCAAATGTAAACCCACCATGAGGCCAAACACCGGGTTTCTACAGCAGCTTTCAGAATGGGAGCTTCACACCATGGGAACAAAAGTCACCGATATGTCTGAACCGCATTTTTAACAAAGGAATGTGACTAGTTCATATTCAGTAAAGAAAACGGATTTCAGTCGCATTGCATCATCATTATTATTATTATTATTATTATTATTATTATTATTATTATTCCAGGGACATCTCTTCTGTTGTTCCATTAAGAGACTTATTCTTAAAACATAGGCTGCAGCTCTACAAGACTGAGTGAATTTCAAGATTACATATGCAGCCTTGTTACATCTCGACAATCAAGCACATATTGTTTTAGATTTTTTTTTTCCTGGTAATACTTTAGAATGCAGCCTGGGATTTAGAGTGTAATTTTCTTGTATGAATTAGGTACCAATAAAATAGTTACCATGGTTACGACTATGGGGAACAAAGAAGTAACAACTGGGCATTTTAGAGGAAAGGAGAAATAAATTAGACTAAGTACTTTTGTAAATACTGTGTGCTGAGTGCCTACAGGGGATAGTACTGGAGACATATGGTGTAAACCTCGTTCATACTATGTAATTAAAGAGTAAAAAGGGGAGAACAGCTATATTAAAGTGCACATTTCACTCATTAATAAACATTATTGCAGTGTGTGGGAGAAAACAATATAATAAAGGCTACCTCAGTTACACCAACCCTACTGGGATTTATTATCCTTTCTCCCACTTAACTGTATGATCTTTAATAAAGAGAAATGGGTCTATATTTTGAAAAAATTCTCCTGGCAGGCATGATGGTTCTGCAATGAAGGTGTGCTGCAGTAGAAAACAAGCACACCTTTCTCAAGTGCACAGCTATGAAGGGTTTTACTGTCATCTGAGAGGGAAGAATATTATGAAGTATATGTGATGGTGTAACATACAGAATTATTTTAATTCATGATATGGTATGAATACGACATGTGGTCTGTTCACCACTTTTACCTCTTTAATCACAGAACATGGATGTTAAAACCATTTCCCCAAATTTAAGTTCTGTTTACTTATGATATCATTTCAAAAACTCTGCAAGGATGAACTGTGTACAGAATGCGAGGAGACAAAAAGAAACGGACAAAGAAAGTGACAGTGTCACCTAGTGCTTTCTATACTTATATCCTTGTGTACTCTTTTGCATTCACAAAACCTCCAAGCCTCATACAGTCCTAAATGTCATTTTGTGCTTGAGTCCATACATGGGTCTATGAGAGGTGCTAACAATACTGGAGATGACAGTTCCCCCCTGTCTACAGAGTTACACAACATCAGCTCTAAAAATATAGGCCACATGCAGATAGTGAGTAATTTATCGCCCTGAAAGTCACCTTGCAGGTGACATAGTGCCCTCCATGTAGAAACCGAACAAACAACATGAGTCATTCAAATGGTTGTTCCTGTTATAGATGGCTGAGCTCAGGGCCATAAATCTGGGGTTAAACTCGGCGAATGAGGCTGAATTCATAGGAGCGGTAGTGCTGCCTACCAGGCCGAACTCAGGGAAACAACTTATAGACATTCAAACGAGATCACTGACGGGACGTCTGATTGGACCACGCAGCTGCAAATTAGCATGTCCAGTGAGCACGACGCACGCGGTTTTGTAAAAGGTACCATCGTTAGCGTTGATACAACCGGAAACTTTACGTGGCCTCAAAAATAAAAGCTCAAAGATTGCCATTCTTAAAATGTTTTAGACTGGAACTTTATTCAATTTCAGATATATACAAATATACAGATTAAAAGAATTAGTAAAGTAAAATTATCTGTAGGACCTGGTCAAGGTGCTGCATGCTCATCTACAGTACTGAAAAAAGAAAAATATATAAATACATTTATAACAACATATCAAATTAAAATAAAGTAAACATGGATTTACATAATCTGACTGTATAATCAATCATAAAGTCACGTGGTTTGTCTAGAATTGATTTATTTCAGAATACCTCACTGAGAAAAGGGAAACAAATTAAAAGACTTGAAAAGGTAAAATTTTATTTACTTTATTCTTTTCTATTTTTTCAGTGTCTCTTTAAATAAGAATGGGAATAAACATAAGTAGCACTACAATTAAAAATAGAGTAGTTTTAGTCTATGACTTGTATTTGAACATTTCATAGGATGTTACACCACTTTTTGGCATTTATCAGAGGTGCAAACTAATAATGAGAATAAATCTGCTATTTATTAGATTTGCAATATCTGTGTCCACTTGTCAGTGTCATATTAGATTCTCATTATTATATGAATTCTCTGATGTACTTCAACCATCATCAGCAGAATGTCTTGCTGCAGAATTTTGTTCCTATTTCAACCAATTTCCTATTATTTATCCCTATTTATAAAATGATGCATTATAAACACGTTAGATTGTTTCCCTTGTTAATTATTCCTGTAGATTTGAAGATTTTACATAAATAAATTACACAAAAAAATATATAAGCAGTGAGGATTTTTTAATTATACAATATAGCAGATGTAGGGTCTATTTATCTTATGGGCTATTCCTCTACGCTTTCAGTCATTGTGATCACTTGAGAATTGCTTTAAAAAGTAACTTGATAAATATTATTGCTCACACTCAGCCTATAACTTCTTTTTTTTTTTTTTTTTTTAACAGCTGTCTCTGAGAGTGATTCTTATAAGTTTGATAAATACCCAACTGTGGGCACCAAAATACTCACTGAGGCTTTTATTCTGAAGACCCTGATAGGAAGTTACTCTCGCTTTCTGGCGTAGCTCTGACACTGACAGCGGTGCAACTGTTGCACACAGCGGATCTTAAGTGTTGCCCAACTCCTGGAGGTCTGCTGATGTCAGGCTAGAAAATGTTGTTCAGTCCGACGGATTTCAGTGAATGTTTACGCGAGTGGGATGATTTAGAGAAGGGCTACCAGCAAATTCAGGTAAGTTTAACAGCGTGTCGAGCTGCGGTTTTACCTATGGAAGTGTGCTCCTGCCCGTGTTTAGCTAACAGTCTGGAGTGGGTGGGCACTCAGGCGACAGTGGGATCCGCCCTCAGCAGCTAAAGATAATTGTACTGTTGCAGCCAAGAGAAAAACAAAAAGTAAGGGAAAGGTAGAGTCGATTTCAATGTGAATCAATGCCACTCAACCGAAAGAGCACATCATCCTTTGTGTTGGTATTTAACGGCTTAAACCAGGACTCTATGATACACATACAGGAATTAAACCGGATTATATGTGGAAATGTGGCGTGCTGTAATTTAACTGCTACTCTAAAGATGCCACTGAAGGGGAAATGTTTGTCTCTACTGATGCAATGATGTTGCAGAAAAATCTTGGCCCCCGCACATAGTCAGCCTCACCTGTATAAATAACCACATCAACAGGTAAACCCATGTGTTTATCTTGTCTATCAGGGTTATCATCAGTAATGAAGTGTTTATGATGCATTCAAGAAAGTCCCCACAGTCTGAAATCTCGGAATGTTTTAGCTCTGTTTTATCAACACACTGTCATCACTGTTTGAAACTTTCACCATAACATTATTTTTGTCACAGTTTTTAGGTCTTCATTATTCCCCTCGCATTAGACAAAGGTTGGAGAGGGATTACTGTCACTGTATTTCACAATAAAAGACAAACTGAAAAAGACTTGAATCCACTTCTTGTGGACGATCACGATTAAACACAGCTAACTGTGCAGCACACTGAGTGAAAGTCATTGAAAGTCACATGCTTAGTGGGAAATAAAAAGCCTCTGTTTAAATATACCAAAGCCGTCACACCTCTAAAAATGTAAACAGACAAATAATTAACATACAGTGACACAATTTAATCGGGAAAGTATCATTAAAGTTAAAGTAATGACAGAAGACAAACAATAACTCTTCATTGAAGAACCACTCTGGTATTTTTTGCACATTTAAGCCCATTAAAAAATAAATCTTGGATTATTTACATGACAGCCCTTTTCCAAACTGTACTGCAGCCTTAAAAGATAAATGTGAACCTGTTGGACATTATTATTCACTGGAATTCTTTTTTGTTAATTAATGAAAAATTAAACTTTGGCACTGCAAAACACAACTTTATATATTCCTCTGGAAAACTTTTTTTTCCTCTTTCAGGACACCCATCGTCTATATAAACAGAAACTTGAAGAAGTGGCCAAACTGCAGGACAGCTGCTCTGGTGCCATCGCACGTCAGAGGAAGAGACTGAAAGATCTCACTGCATCGCTAGAGCAGTAAGTGTTGATCAGGAACACTCATTAACGTCTTCAGCTAATTCAAAAAAGAGCAGCCCACATTTTGGCTAGGAACTGCAGTTCAGTCATATTTCACTCACCACAGAGACTCCGAGGTCTTGCGTAAACGCCATTGGCAGCGTTTATGTGGAAGGATGGGATTTGATAACATTTCATAAAATTCAAAACCTTTGGATTCCCCTTCCCTAAGGGCTGAAATAACTACGTCTCAAAGATGTCTTTGACCTTTTACTGAAGGTAGAATCAAAACAGTTTTTAGGAGCAACCTAACTGATATTCACAATCTGTACTGACGGCGTGAAAATGAGATGAGCAGCGCCGTATATGAAATGCTAATTGGATGTTTTAAGTTCTTTAAAGGGTTCAGTGTGTAAAAACTGGCCAACTGTTGAATTTATACTCCAGACAAATAGGGGGCAGCATATTACCAGAAAAGAGTGTTGAAATGATCAGATTAAAGTGTCGATATGATACCAATCAAAGTTAGTCTGGGAGACTGCTTTAGGGCAGTGACAGTGGCCGCCGTGCTGGGCACTGGGTAAAATTGCAAGGAAATAAATCAACAAGTGTTTGCGTCACGATGTGTTTCCATTATTAGATGCAAAAACAAACATCCAACACCCAAGCTAAGTCCAGACGATGTGGATGCCATCGCTGAAATCGAAGACTCCATCAGAGACAGAGCTAATGCTTTCACCGAGATGGAAGCTTTTCTACCAAAGAAGAACGGGTTTGATTCTGTCATATGATTTCATTCTGTGAAGAGTTTCATGATAAACTGTCAGTATGTTGGTTTTTTTTGTTTCCACTTCAAACATGGAAAAACACACTGGCATAGTAAATACATCTCAAAAACAAAATGATTCTAATGTTAAAGATGTTAGCATTGTGACTGACTGCCACCTTTTCCCGTTTAGGTTATACCTCACTCTTGTTTTAGGAAACGTCAACGTAACACTCCTCAACAAACAGTCCAAGTAAGTCACACCGATGTTAATTTTCCTCTTTCAAAGTGCGGCCATGTCACCGTCACATTGATATTGTCTCTCTCCGCTCCACCCAACAGATTTGCCTACAAAGACGAATATGAGAAATTTAAGCTGGTCCTCACCGTCATCCTCTTCGTGTTCTCCTTCACCTGTCGCTTTTTGTTCAGCTACAGGTGAGATTTCCAAATGCCTCGTCTGTGTTTGCGGAGCTTGTCTGAGTGACCGCCTCCCTGTGACTAAATGGAACTATTCTCAGCCCTGGATTGATACACGTTTGGGGCTATATTTACAACAGCAGGACAGTGTTAGCGGGATCGGCTGAAAATAAACTACAGTGCCCATGTTTATTGTGATGAAGGAGAATGTCGCTCAGTCAGAGACGTTACAAGGAAGGAAGGAGACAAACCACTTGAAGACTCCTGACTAAGGCTAAGCACCAAAGATGGCAGCTGCATGACACGTGTCCTTGCTCTTCCCCTGAAACAGCCAATCATCTTCTTTATAACAGCTGACATCAAGCCGAACATGTTGCACTGACGCACGTGCACAGTTGAGGTTTATATCAGTTGATGTTGTGAAACCTTGTACATGAAAATCCAATAACAATATACTGGCCAATGTTTTCATATATATATATATATATATATAATATATAAAAAAAAATACATTACAAATACAAAACTTTTTGATAGTCAATCCTTACATTTGGTTACTTGGTTATTATGAACAAGATTTGTGGCAGATCAGATCCAGACAGAGGACTCGTGCGTCCCCTTGTATGACTGGTGTAAACTGAGAAGAATGAAGGAGTGTGTTGAATTATTTCTATTACATATTTGAATTTGGTCGTGGTTTACTTCATTATGTGTCTTTTTTTTTTTTTCTCTCAGAGCCCTTGATGCCCTTTTCAACTTCCTGTTGGTGTGGTACTATTGCACACTCACTATCCGGGAGAGTATCCTCATCACCAACGGCTCAAGGTCTGTTACAAATTGACTGTCTCAACTATTTTAATTATAATGATATTAGTTAAACTGGTCATAAAGAGGTTCAGAGGTCGTCGTAATATAGAGAGGCACTTCAAACCCTGAGCCTGTAACCCCATAACCTCGCCTACTGGTTTCCTGTCTGGCTGTGCTACAAACGGTTCTGTATCCTTCATTGTCAGTCGTCCATGTTGTTTCAGGATCAAGGGTTGGTGGGTTTTCCATCACTATGTGTCAACCTTCCTGTCTGGAGTCATGCTCACTTGGTGAGTGATGTTGTCCATTTTTCTTCAAAAGGAAAAGATTTACACTTTCACAACTGTACAAAAAAAAACTATAATAATATATTGACTGATCGGTGTTGAAACCTTCCCATCAGGTTGTAATATAAAAAAAAAAAAAGTTCTTGCACCAAATATAGTCTCAGTCAGTGACAGACACGTGGGATTAAAGAGTGTTGACACCAGAGTCGTGCACAAGGTCCATCAAATGGACTCACTATGTTAAGACAAGCTTTTGTCCCTCAGACCTTCACCAGGCAAAATTCACAGAGACAAACAACGCCATGCAAACACCACCATACATATAAAGGCTATAGGTTTTCACACAGCAACCCCCCCCCCCCCCCCCCCCCCCCCCCCCCAATTACAGGATACCTACACCTTCCAGTATGCAATAAATTAAAGTCAATGAGCTCTTCAAAATACAAAAGTAAACACATTATTAAGCTCTTAAAAATTTAAGCATACATAATAAATTTTCCAGTATTAGAGAAAATCACATTACAACAATAGGGCTCTGTGAGGATATTACATAAGAAAAACAATCCCATATTACACAATGTGGCTCATAATTTCTAAACAGTAGAAAAAGGAACTAAAGGCATTTTAAAAAATGGGCTAAAGAGTCGACATCAATAAACACTAATTTGAGTCAGGAGTTATCAAATCTGGAGTCACCATGTTTCACAAAAGAGCTCTCAGAAGACGTATTATCAAGAATTGTTGATTTGCATAAAGCTGAAAGGGTCACAGAGTCATCTCAAAGAATTTAGATATTCATCAGTCAGACAGACGATTTAGTTCTGCAGCTGCTCTTCCAAGAAGTGGGCATCCAACTGATATGACTCCAAAAGCACAACGCAGAATGATCAGTAACGTAACAAAGGACCTCAGAGTTACAATTAAAGGCTTAAAAAGTATCATTGGAGCTGGTTAATATCTCTGTTCCTGCTCTGGGGAGGGGAGTGAGAAGTGTTTGGCTTGGGGAGATGTTAGGTCCATTTTAACACCAAATATATATATAGACTTGGTGGCCTGGGAATAAAGAGAAATAGAAATATTTATTCAAAGTCAAATTAAAAGCATCAATTTTTGTCTTGTTTGTGCTCCATTCTAACCAGATGTTGTCTTTGTTCGCAGGCCTGAAGGCGCTCTCTACCAGATGTTTAGGAGCCAATTCCTGACATACTGTCTATACCAAAGTAAGAGATTCAAGCTGAGTCCCAATTCCACACTATTTACTTAATGTACATTATGAAATATACATAATTAGTGTAGCCAGTGTTCTTGTAACCCCATAAAATGAAGCAAAGCCGACTGGATATGAAGATAGTGTAGACTTGAATCCTCCTCGTATAATTCCATTTTAATAATCTTACTTATTTTAACACATCAGTGTGTGTGTGGATACAATTTCAGTGTAAACATTTAAAAAAAAGTCTGTTTCTCTTAGGTAGATAACACAGAACATTCTGCATGACTGATGTCTTGGCCAACAATGAAGTCATGGTTGCACTTGTGTGTTCTTGTTTTCTTCTTCTTCTCTGTTCTGTTTGCAAAGTAGGCTTTGTCCAGTTTCTCCAGTACTACTACCAGAGCGGCTGTTTGTACAGACTCAGAGCGCTGGGAGAGAGACATAACATGGACCTTACAGTTGGTGAGTCCAGTCTAAACTGCTGTCAGTCGCCAATTTCTTAGGTGTATATTTATAGTTGAATGACTGGAATAATACAAAGAGAAGCAGCTCAACAGATCTGCACATTAACAGTTGACAGCATGCAGTACAGAGCAGGACAGGACAAACGATTAACCGGCCAGGCTCACGTTATTTCCCAACTGTAGCTTGTTGCAGACGCAGTGTTTTGGCCGATATGTAACAAGAAATTGCCTCAGAAATGACAACGGTGTGTTAAAGGTCATTTAGAAAGGAGTGGTGCCGTTACGTAGTTTGTCCACCAGAGAGCAGTCACGAGTTACATGTCAGCCACAGCAGAAGCATGGCTGGAGGGCTGGCTCCGTGGGTAAGCACATCAACCCACTACTTTAGCCCAGACTGAAATATCGCAACAACTATTCGCCTGATGGTTATGAAGTTTGTTGCAGACATTCATGGTCCACAGAGGATGAATCCATCCCATCGCTTTTTTATATCACGCCATCAGCAGTTTCGCATTTGCGGTTTTGAGTGAAGTGTCTCCACAACTCTTGAGATGAATTTCCGCAAAATTTAGTACAGGTATTCATGTTCCCCTCAGGATGAATGGTAAGTCCTTTGCTGATCCCCCTGACTTTTCATTTAGCGCCATCGTCTGGTCAAAATTTAAATCTGTACAACGCTTTGGTTCATGACTAAATCATTCATCAGCCTCAGCTGTACGTTGTGTTTTGTGCTAATTACTAAATGTCAGCACACTAATGCACTAAGATGGAGAACATGGTAAATATTATACCTGCCTTGTTATTGTAAGCACGTTTGCATTCAGCTCAAGGTCCTACTGTGTCTAAGTACATGAGGCTGTAGACTCAGCACATATTGGTCACTATTTTTGTATTTTTTAGTCTTGAGGATCGTTATCAAAAATATTTATTTTATGCATCTATTTTACTTCATGCTTTCTGTCTGTCATGTCTATGTGTTTCACTCTTGTATGAATTGTAGTAAGGCAGGAGGAATATCCTGGAGTGTAATGATAATGACAGATGGAGTTAATCTCAGCTCACTGACTCTTCTCTCCTGGTCTTCAGAGGGTTTCCAGTCCTGGATGTGGAGAGGCCTGACCTTCCTCCTTCCTTTCCTGTTCTTTGGTCATGTGAGTATCGTGTCTCTTATCAGTGTTCACTGCTTTACTTACTTGCATTTCTATTAAAAAAATTTAAAAGATTGTAGATTTGTAAATGAGGTTGAGATTCAGATTAAAATTCTTTTTATCTTTGATTTTTGACTGTTCCTCCTCTTACAGTTCTGGCAGCTTTACAACGGTATAACACTCTTCAAGATGTTCCAGCTCCCAGAGTGTAAAGAGTGGCAGGTTTGTTAATGTACATTTAGTCATTATGTGCAACATTCAGTTAGATGGCTCATTTTACGTTATGTGCAGTAAACAGATACAGACAGTCGCTTGTGTGATACCATACTTCCTGTATTTAAATTTCTGCGAGTCTCTGACTGAGCTATTTATTGATGTATTTGTTCATCATCTTCCTGTGGCGTAGGTTGTGATGTGCGGCTGCTCTTACATGGTGCTCTTCATGGGAAACTTCTTCACCACGCTGGGAGTGGTTTACCAGAAATACATAAACAACCAGGACAAGTCCAAGACCTTATAAAGACTGGAATAATGTGTTTATGGAACAGTTACCATAGCTCTAATATTCTCTTTAGAGCTCTCTGTCAATGTTACTTTTGTTGTCCTTGTGGACCATTTACATGCACTGCTACTTTTATCAACGTCCTTTTCATCTCAAGTTCTTTTGATTTCTTATTTTTTGGTAAATGATGTGTGTTTAGGCCAAAGACATTAAACACAGTGATTGGCCAAAAAAAAACCCAAACAACTGTGGCAGGTTCTTACTAAGTAATAGTGTGAGGTTGTTTCAGTAGGATTGTCTGTTTTGGTCAGAGTTTTACAATTCTGATAAGGAAGTGTTACTGAATAAACATATAATGTTATTTGCGTTATATTTATTTAGGGAAATCTACAGTTTGTTGCTCAGCAGCTGCTCCGTGTTTTAGCCTTTCAGAAAGTGCTCAATAAAACACTCCTTCAAATCCCCGCTTGTTCTTGTGTTCTCTGTTACAGAAGGTAACTTCAGGTTACAGGTGGAAACTGTATTTATCATGGGTGAATATATTTTATCTTATCACTCTGCTGCCGCTAAGATGTTCTAATACATATTATACCTACCTGTAATGTGTGTGTTTTTTGTTTTTTTAAATCTATGTGGGGGAACAAAAGACATTTAAATGATGGGTTCACAGTTTTTCAAACCTCTCTTTAAACAATGATCAGTCCCATCCTTGATGATGATTCCAATAAATGTGATTGTGGACAAAATCTACAAACCTTGCTCCTTGCAAACATGTACTCTAAAGTGTATTTGAAGCACTCTGTGCATTACTGCATTACATCCAAATGGCCACAAGGTGAAAGCATTGAATTGTAGCGGCTGACAGGGAACACTACCCAGATCCTGTCTATGCAAATAAACTGAGTAGATTTCATCCATCAAAACTACACATCTTTTTTGTTTTTGGATAAAAACCATCACTCTTCTCTTTATTTAAAGTCCTGTTTTACAGGGAATGTGGGATTCATTTTTCCAGATGGGTTACGTCTCTTGAGGGTGATACCAGTCTGGTGCTGCAGGACTCTGAGTGATGAGGAGGTGTTTAAATATAGTGATTATTATTCACGTGAATGTTACTAATCAGTGAATGACTCAGAATAATTGGCGTACTTATCAGGCCACAGTGGGAAGACTCAGGACTCTGGAGTTAGATACTTTTTTAATGTTAATCTGACGACTTCTTTTTTTTGTAAAGAAGTAACAGCAGTATCCCCGTGCCAGAGAGAGACCTTACAATGTAATTTAGTGCATAAAATAATTAAGCACCTTTTCATGCTGCCAAAGAGATTTCTGACTTTAAATCCAGAGTATAATGTGTGTAACTGTAACTAGTACTGGCACTTTTAACCAAAGAGCTGAGAGATAATGCTGATATACTGTATAACTTGAATTGTTTTGAATTTAATGTCTTGCAAGCACATGCAGAAATATTTAAATAGAAGATACAATGATAAAAACTTCATGACCACCATCATTATCTTCACCAGTATAAAATTGTTACAGACAACACTGGATCTTATAATAGAGAGAAGAATGAAAAGGTTTGGATACAGCTGCATTTTTTGGGCTTTATGATTTAAACATATCTACAGTAGAGGCAGAGTGCCAGAACACAAAGCAGGATGGAAAGAAATTTGCACATAAGATCAGAGAGAATAATACCTGAAAAATTTAAAATGGAAACCAGCCTCAGTTCCAATTTATTACAGTAGAATTTCTCCCCCACCCCAGCAAAAAGTCTTGGATGAGTTAGTGCTGCAGGGCCAGTGAGAGCGAGGCTGGGCTGAACCAATGTGACGAGGAGCAAAGTGAATGGGGTGGTAGATGGGGAAGAGGAGGGCTGGGTATTCTCCCAGCCTGCACCTCTTTCATCTTTCTCATTAAAGCCTGAGCAGTGGGGGCCGTCAAGAATGAGCCCAAGGACATGGGGATTGGGGACTGAGCCTGAGCCTCGCATCAGGAGGTGGAGGAGGAGGGAGGCAACAGCTAGAGCAAGCAGACGGGCCGCCATGTCAAACCTTCACCGCAAACTTAACCTGCCTCCCTGTGGGACCCAGATAAAGACCTCTTATCTGCACTCACCTTCTCTCACAGGCCTGGGAACAACTCTAGCAGCAGCAGGAAGGGCGAAGTGGGGGGGGGAGGGGGTATCTGTGGTTGAGTAGGTCCGAAATACAGAAGCTTTCTCTCAGGGAGCATATATGGAAGAGAAGGGCAGCTTCCATCTGACAGAAGAGGTGAATCTGACACATGGAGGTCTAAGACTGGAAAGCTCACAGAGATACTGTTTTTGTTTTCTTTTGTGATGCTTTCATTCCTTGAATTCTGGGGGGGGGGGGGGGGCTATTATCTGCTACTGTAAATGTAAGGTTAAATAAAAGGGGAAACTGGATATTGTTCTTCACTGGAAGTGTTTAACTCTTACATGCTTGTGCTAGCCAACTTCTGCTGCCGGCTGCCTGCTCCAGGTCACATACTTTGACAGGGAAGTGAGTGATTAGACACATCACTGACCTGTTGTCTTGCATCTAATTTGTGGTGTGTACCTGACTTTAAAATCACATCTGTCCTCATCTGCCCAAATGAAAAGAACTTAAGGAGAATATCCTCAGAGGTTTGGATAAATCCAAACAGGTGTGAACATGTCCTGAGGCCCTGACTCAATTCTGGCACATGTCCCGCTCTCTGTAGAAGAGAGTGGGAGTCACAATCCAGACAAGCAGCAGCCAGTCTGGAAGATTCTTCCTCAAGATACATGCACATGGATTGGATTATTTACCCAATCAGAGAAGGGGAAGTGAAATAAATGCATATCATTTCAGTGAACGATTCAACAAAATAAGGGCCCTATAGAAATCACAGCTCTATGTTCTTAGAGCTATGAGAGTCAGATCTTTCCATTCCTCATTAGTAAATTTAGCCCCACGACAGCAACTCCTTCACTCTTGATTCATGAACTGAGTGCCAAATTAAATATGCATATTTAATAAGAGAGGAACATGATTACATCCACTTGTTAAATGAGAGTGTGAGGAGAAAGAAATCTAAGAGAGACAGAGAGAGAGAGAGAGATATCTTCATGGCCTGCAGAGTGTGAAAGAAAAAAGAGAATTCATCTTTATTTTAACACGGCTCTTTGGGAGTAACCCTAGCAGGACTTCCCCCCCTCTCTGTAGAGCTGATTACACACATTCTGGCTTTCTGGGGGTTTGGACGGCAGGTTCCTATAGCAACCACAAAAAAAGCAGACAGTGAGGAGTAGACTTGCTTGCCATGCGCCTTAACATTTTTACCTCTTTTTGAACCATCAAACAGCATTTTGGAACAGGCTATGTGCTGCCAAGTGTCTTTTGCAGCTCAAAATATTTCTTTGTCACAATGGAGTCAGACCTTAAAATCCCTCCAGCGCAGTGCTGATGAAAGAAAGATAACTTTTACAGTAGCCCATATCATATCCAATACAATGTAGAGATGTAATCCTGCTTTTATGAATGCATGACAACAAGATCCTTTATTCTGCATAACAACTTTCACCTTTACAACTAATTCTTGTATCTTAAATATTTATTGTATTATGCGCTTTATTATATTTCCATTTATACAGTAAAGTATTTTCAATCATTGCCTACATTACATATATTATGTATTTGCATTTTCAATCATTTTTAGGCCTATATTTTATATGATGATACCATCATTTAATTTTCATTGAAAACATAAGATAATTTGACACATATGTTTATTTAAAAAAAACTGAAGAGCAGCTACGCTAGCAACTCTGTGAGGCTGTGATCAGGCACAGTGGCGCTTTGAGCTAAATGCTAACAGCAACATGCTCACAATGAACACGTATCATGTTCAGCATCTTAGTTTAGAGTGAGAGCATGCTAACATTTGCTAATTAGCAGTAAACACATCGGAGTGGAGGCTGATGGGAAAGACATCAGTTTTACATGTAGTACTGGATGAATTAAATCTTTCACCTGATGATGGCGCTAGATGAAATGCTGGAGGTTCATCAGAGTCACTGAGATTCATACTCTGGGGATCATAAATGTGTGCACCGAATTTTAAGGCAGTCCATACAACAGTTGTGGGCACCAGCACTGATATCCACTGAGCCAGAGCAGAGGTTATGACTTGATAAAATGTAAAAATGAACACAGTATAAGTTGTGACAGTGAAACTAACTTTAAGGTTGATTCCCCCAAACTTCCCCTAGTAACATCCCTCCTATTGGTTTTATTTTACGTTTCATACATGAGACATCTGTCCGTGCAATTTCTGTCACCACAAGAATTTAGTTTGTGGTTCCCAAAGTGTTGAGGAACTACATTTAAATATTCAGCAGCAACATATCTTTTTCCAGAAAACAGTGTCTCTGTTAGTTAGTTTGCATAATCCACAGATCCACAGACAATGTTTGTTTGCAACAGCAATTGCAATTTTGTGTGAATCAAATACATCCCTGAAAGCAAATGCATTAAATCAGCAGGTAGAAATTGGACCTGCGACCAGCGAGAAGAGCCTGTCCTGAAACCACACGTAGGTTCATAAGGTAATAGGAAATCTATCAGCTGTGTTTTCATTCTAGCTGGAAGTGTGGGAGTTGCGTGTGACTGAGGCCAGAACGGAGAGAGCTGTACAAGTCTAAAGGACAGTTTTGACACGCTTCTACAACCTTTTCCACATCTCTGAAGGGCAGGAATCTCATTGTGGAGATAGTTTTCAGCTGAAGAGAGCAAGATATTTCTCTAGGAAGTGAGATATGTGAATCAAATATCACAATATTTACAAGCAATGAGCTGGAAATTGGAGATAGAAGGTTTACCACATGACTGTCATTATATGGAAATCGTAATGCACTCTTTACTTCCTCTTTGGTGTCAAGACCATGACCACAAATCACTCTAATGTGGACAAATTCGTTTAAGTCAGAAAACAAAGACAAATCAATATATCCACAGCGAATACAGACAATTAAAAACACACTGCGGTTCCATATAAATCATCATACACAACTGCATCCCACAGAGTCCTTGACCCACATATAGAAAATATTCAGCCCTCAGGGGCCAAAAGATGAACAATGAAGTGGGTCAATAGGGCCACTCCCACACACACCGTGTGTTCTTGTAAGCCAGATGGCCAATTTGGGCTGAGCCGAGAGAAAACTGATCACAACACATTTTGTCCTGTGTCTGATTGAATACAATCACCCTGCAACGTGCAGAATAAACAGCCCGCGGCCTCCCGCAGCGCGCAGTCAGCGTGTCAGGTGCAGCACGTTCACTGAGCAAGCACATACACAGAGGTCCAGAGAGTCGCAGAAGGAAACACTTGCATTGTCAATGTGACAGTACAGCTGTGATTTTGTGATGAAGTGTGGCAATTTACTTTTGTGTGTGTGTGTGTGTGTGTGTGTGTGTGTGTGTGTGTGTGCTCACCTTTCTTAAGACTCATAACTTCACTTCACCCAGAATCCACTTTGAAATAATAAGACCTAAAAAGAAATTGTCTTAATTAAAATATGACTTTGAATTAGCACAATTAGCATTTAATAGGTGCCACATACACATGGGTGACAACTGAAGGGACAACAAACAGCGTGAAATGATGTGTTGACCCACCATGAGCCTCCAGAGCATGAGTCAGGGTTGCCTGGCATTTATTCTCCAAGTCCTTGAACTCTAGAGGAAGAACAGAGATAATTACAAACTCATTTGGTATTTTGATGATGGGGGTTTCTCTCATAGGTTGTGCTGTATCTTTACGAAACTCTGTGAAATTTAAACTCGGTTTAATAGTCTTTTCCTAAATACAGCAAATTTAATGTGCAATATAAACTCATTCTGAGGTCATTAAGACTCTACATGGTGATATTGAGTCTGTCACAGAAGCCTATATCAAATATTAAAAAAAAAAAAAAAAAACTAATGATGGATTGGTTGCTTCCCATTGAAGCTGAGAAGCTACAAAGTTGGTCATAGAAACAAATTGGAACACAAAAGCCCCCCGCTGTGACAGGTTTAAAATATCACATCACTGCTTGTGTTGCCTTGTTGAAAAGCTTTTCTTTACAACATCCTGTTTATTGCCTTTGTTTCCATTTTTTTCAGCACAAAAAAAACAAAACAAAAAAAGAAAAAAAAAGGCGTCTAAAGCCTCCATTTGCCGCAGCTGTCATTGTTCCTTTCTCTACAGCCATTGTTGTTGAATTCTGGTCACTGCTATTTCCAGTTTCCCCTGGTTACCATTTCCCTTTTAAATCATCATGTGCTCCCACGCTAAGCTGAGGTGTAAACAACCAAATAAAACAAAACAAAGCAGCAATGAGAATACACACATTTGAAACAAAGGCTCTAAAAAAATGCAAATGATGCTTCATGTTCTCTCTACCTGTGCAGATGAGGTGAAAACAGGATTTGACAGGACAGAAAGAAAAGAACATAGAATAGGATAAATATGAAACAATCCCAGCTACAGTCAAAAGAAAAGCAAAAAGCTGCTATTTCTGATCACTACACCAGTGAAAAGGTAATAGTAGCTGCTAAACTAACTGCTACATACAGCCTACGCAGATAGATAAAATAAAATAGCTGCTAACTTTGGGTGCATCAAAGTTATTTGCATTAGGCATGACACAGCCACCATAAAGCTCCCACCTGCACAGACCTCGTTCTCGCTCAGCAGAGAAGGAACAACTGGTTATATAGTGTCTCCACTCAACAATTAGCCTGGGCAGAACCAAACTTTCAAACCATTCAGGGGGTTTAAGTCTCATTTACAAAGATTAATTGACAAAAATGTACTTTTATCACTAAACAGCAGCAGTGCAAACTCGTAATTTTGTTAACAAACTGTATAATTGCTCCAAATCAGACAAATACTCATTTAAACGGTATATTAAACTTATGACGACCTCCACAGTCATGGTATAACCCATGACATCATTGATGACATCAGCAAGAGCTTAAAAGAGGGAAGTGTTTGGGTGCAACCCCCTTGTGAACTGGAAATGGAGTCCATGGTAAGTGTGGAGGATGAAGGTGCTCAGATTTTTGACCATAAAATTTCAAAGATATGGCTTTAGCTCCTAACTCGAGTATTACAAGGCTAGCTTTAGCTCCTAACTCTTGGAGAAGGCTAGTGTGAAGCTAAGCAGTGCAGTGTTACTAACTTTAGCATTAGTTGCTGAAGCTCTCATTTTTGGACAGTACAAGTGTAGCATTAGCTCCTATTTTAAGTTGCTAAAGTGCTAAAGGAGAGAAGGTCCTGTTAGCTGTGCTTCCTGTACGTTTTGCTGTAGTTTTTTCTACTTCAATAAGGGTGGACATGTGTAGCGCTCAATGTGCTTGATAACTATGAAATTCACTGATTGTTATTTTTTCCTTTCAAACTTTCTGTTCCTAAATGACCGTCTTAGAAAACCCTCCAGTGATTAATGGAGCTCAGTAGCCAACTATTTGATTTGGAGCGTCATGACTGAAGTTACTGATTGCTACATTGGTCTGGTGTTTTATCTAGTCCTTCTAATTAGCACCAGGGATGTTTATCATGTTCTGTGTAATCATGAATAATGTTTTAATGTTAATGACGATATTAAAAATAATACATTTACATTTAGTTTACATAGACTGAGTTTGAATACAACTTTAATTTGATTGTCTTTCCCATTTTGCATTTGGTCATATTCTAAAATGTTTCCACACTATGGTTTTTTTGGGGATTCTACATTTTTTCTTAATTGTGCCACTTCCTCAAACTAGGCTTTAAAACTTAAATGTCAGTTATATTGCAACACTAAGAGACTGATGTGTAATTTATAGGTGGAGACCAACGTGGGTTTACAAAATGCAGAGACCAATCAACCGTTTCCTGCACAGAGACAACATCATCACAAGGTAAATGAATTGATTAATTTAACAATTCTTCCATGCAGTGTTACTACAGCTTATTCATGTGAGAGATGGCTGCTGGAACAAAGCTCTCTTTGCACCGTTTTGTTCTGCACTTTGGGACCATGAAACTTCATCCAGAAGGAAGAAGCTGAAATGTTCAGAGGGTGCAGGTTGTCATTTAAAATTGAGCCAGCTTTCCGATGCAACTGTCTGAACAGGGATGTTAGGTTAAGTGTAATGTTTATATTTTCTTTTTTCTTTTTTTTTTTTAAAGTCAATTGCCGACATTTTTCAACTCATGTAATTCTGGCTTTCTACAATAGCATTGCCAAATTTAGCACATTGCAGCTAGAGCATTACTCACTCCCTATAAATAAAACACCAAACAAAAACCCTAAGTCTAATAAAACTGTACAAACCTAAAGGCTGGCAGCTGCAAGATGCCTCAGACTATAAAAACAGTACTGGACAAAGCAACCGCAGGGCCACTGCTGTCTCACAGCTGTCTGTGATGCTCAGGGAGGGAAACAAAAGTCAACCCTGTCTCATACAAATAAGGAACAGTAATTGCTGGCTGGATTACATTTAGAGGTAACTTTCTTTTAATAGCAGCAGATTTGCAAGGCCGTGTGTGTGTATGTAGACATTATCTGTTCGCAATTAACTTTTCCTACATAACGTATTTGCTGTTGCAGTTCAGTTGTATAAAAACATAAAGACTGTACCAATAGTACAACAGAAGAACAATAAACCCGCACAAAACAATGGGGTTTGTAGTCAATGTCCAGGACAACAATTTCTTTCAGCTAAACCAATAATAAGAGGTTAGAGGAGGGTGTGTTTGCTTGCAGCAGAATGACTAATACAGAATAAGAATGGACTGTGTGTAATCAAGTCTGCTAAATACTCTCTGATGATCAGTGAGGATAAAAACCTACACACACTTTTGACCTGCACTTCGAAGGGAAGCGGAATAGTTAACAGCTCTGGGAATACTGCACAGTTGACTTTTTTATGTGATTGGATGATTGAATGGTTTAAGGTTAATGGTGTTAGCAACTGCACTTGGGGTTGCCACTCAAGTTGCAGGGGGCCAATTTCAAGGGGGCCAGTCTTGACCCTCTGTTATATACCATTTAATGCATAAACAAGAAACAGTATCTCACATCAGTGTGTGAGAAGGTAAAAGGTCTGTGACCGGGTCTGCTGAAGACATTGCTTACATTTTGTAAATACACATTAGAAGTGCAGGTTTTCAGCTTGTGAGGAAGAAAAAAAAAACCCCAGAAAAGAGCAGTTAATCTCTTATTTCTTGTCCGCGAAGCTGTAAACAGCTGAAAGGGCTGTCGACATAATGTAGCTGAGGAGGGAGGGAGTCGAAAGCTGCCTTATCAGAGCTGCCTGAAGGCTCCAGCTCTTCAGTTCAGATGCTGTTTTTTTTATTTTTTTGATTTAAATTTACCAGGATTACTGAACATGTGTAACTACTCAAGAGACACCGCCATTAAAGCGACAGTGTTTATTGTTAGGGAGAAATGTCAATGTTCATTTGAACTATAACTGTCTGTATTGTGTGTTTAATGGAGGAGTTGGCTGTAGGAGCAGCACTCCCTTTCTGGGTTTATGTTTTTAATCCACTTTAGAGAATTACCTGCAATATTAACAGAAATAAGTGTTAAACCTGCATTAAGTGATGTTTTATTGAGAATAAAAAAAATATCAAAATGAATTCTGTAGTATCAAACCCATCCAACTCTGTAGCTTAAAACCCTTCCCACTGGTCTGTAGCACTATCTTCAGGTTACACTTTATGACCCCATTTCCACCTCACTATTAACATGTGATCTGTATCTAGATATGTTATCTGGATAATGACATCTTTTATCAGGCCTTTTGCATTTAAAATTGCTGTTAATAAGCTTTCTTGCTATCTGAATTCTGCAAGCACTGCGATGGTATCTCAATATGCAAATTGGTTAGTCAGAGCTAGTGGTCACAGCGAGACAGTCAAAGGCATCTGTAAAGGCTGCTTCTCCGTAGCTTCGCTAATCAGGCTGCAGCTATTTATACTACAAGAAGGTGATCAGAGTCAGTGAAGAAGCTTGTGCTAATTTATCATGTGATACTCATCTTGTCATAACGGCCTCTAAAGAGTCTCCTAAAGATGCGCAGCTATACTGTATGGGTTGTACTTGTTTTTCCTTTGCATCAGGGTCAGACTACAGCTCCAGATCTGTACACAAACAGAAATGTAAAAACGACAATTTGTGGTTTAGAGGGAATTACGCGATGTGACTACTTGTTTGACGATCAACCGTTTATCAATCTGCACAGTAATTCTGTGCAGCTTCTCGAGCTCTCACGTGGTTTACCTGATATTGGTTGGTGAGCACAGGTTTTGGTTTGTCTCTGTAAAGGCACAGTGGTACCAAACCATATAAGCATAAGACATCAGGATACGCAGTCACTGCACCTGGCAGAATTAGCTCCACTATGTAAATCTTCTACTAAAAGTAGAAGACCCAGCATCAGAAAGGTGTGGGGGGACTTTCCGGACAGAGTATAGTTGCCCCTAAAGCTAGACGAACCACATCCTGACTCCTGCTCAGACATGAGGGAGGTATCGACGTTCTCATCTCAACGCTGTTGAACTATTCCTTTAATGTGGAATGTGATTATTTTTTCTGATGGAGTATCGGACAGAATGTCTTACAGGGAAGATTTGCACATGCAGTAGCATTGCGCACACAAAGGTGGCTGCAGTCTCTCCATTATGTGGGTAGAAAATAGATGGCTCAGTCCTAGATGTCTTGTTAATGTAATCAGAGAAGAATGAATGAAGTGTGCTGTCTGCTGGTGATTAAGAGCTGCCCTGACAGAATTTTGATTCACTGCATTTGGGAGCAATTGGCCACCTGGGTCCCTTCGGAGTGCTTTAACCAAACTCTGTATTGTGTCTATATGGAGTCGTGGACTCCGCCCCGTACCTCCCTCCCTCCCCTTGTGCCCTCAATGAGACACTGATGTGTCTGAGGTGTGCCAGAGTGATTCATTAGTTCATTAAGGCGTCTTGTGGCCATGGCAACAATCTTTCCAAGGGGTCAATGGTAACATGACGGCCCCCTTCAGGGCAAACTCTGTCATGAGATCTGAACAATGGCAGGAGGTACAATCAGTTACCCCTCCCCCAAAAACATCCAGAGGTCCCATAACCCATTTATGCCCTCTGCCTTACAAAAACACACACAAACGTGCACATACACACGCCGCCACACAAGCACACACAGAGCTACAACTGTAATCCAATCAGAAAACTCTGGGTAGTATAACCAATGATTCTTCGTAGTGTTCCAGTAAATCCTCCAGCTCAGGAAACTTCACCACTGCTAATGCAAGGTAAAAGCATATATGCTCCCTGGGATCACTTCTATAATGTTTAACGCTCAGATAGTTGAAGGGAAAAACAAATACGTAATTCTTAAACATAAAAAAAATCAAATTATTTTTGTTGAATAATGAATACCTCTATGAGCACATCATGCATTTCATATTCATTCATCCAAATTTAAGTCATTACTTTAAACAACTCTAATTAAAGCGTCTGCCAATGTTGTCATTTTGACCTTAGGCCTTTTTTTTTTTTTGCTGATTTGTGTTGATGCACCAACTCTATTCCTCACTACTACCATGAACTGCATATTGTCCTATATTTCACCCTTTGCATGCCGAGGTTGACTGATGTTTCCACATGTTCCTTAACGTGGAAAACTGGATGAAAAGTTCTGGTTCCTGGATACACACATCTATGTGATGCAGCACAAAAGAAAAAGTGACAAAGCAAAGAAATGCATGTGCCACTGCAACATTTATTGAAGCGCAACAACTCATGGCATGCAGTTACTGTTAAATAAGTTTAATTGGACTTTTCCTCTTATCCCATTGCCAGTTTACGCTACTGCTACTCCGACAAGTAGGAGAAGATGTAGCCTAGTCGCAGCAGAAGCCAGCAGCCTTGCGCATATGAGGTTAATTTAGAACAGTGATGAGACCACCACATCATAGGATCTTTTCTCTGAGCTATAATCACTACAGCAGTAAACATGAATGGTGTGGTAATACGCTAATTAAAGGCCCAGCCAGGCAGATTTTAACACTTCTCTTTTCTATCGTCTCTAGCCAAACTTTTAAAGTCTTTGTGTGTGATGCACTGTGTTGATACATGGTGAGCTTTGCTTGCATACTTTTTTTTTTTTAATGCAGTGCTATTTTCAGTCTGAATACCAGCTTGGGCAGTAAAAATAGTTAACACACGCAAGAATCCTCAATGATGTCGTTTCTGGCAGAGCAATCCTCCTCTTCCCATTTGAAGCCTTATTAGTGTGATTGCTGTAATTTTCTTATAGTTATAGACAAATCTTTTTTTTTCTTTGCTCAGCACAAACCACATTTCAAAATCGGGTTCTCAAATTGGGGAGAAATGCCTTTCAAGCGCACTGGCATTTTTTCAGTGAGCGGAGTCCTTTTTTTTACATTCCCACCCCTTCTTCTGACAGAGTCTGTTCAAACCACCGGTCCTTGACTTCGTCTGGCACCCCTGTGGTGAAACACTCTGCCCCCAATCTGTGTGAGTAGAGCAGCCAGTGTGTGGGCTCACTCCAGGCTGCAGGGAAATGGATGACGACGACGACGATGACGATGATGATGATGATGATGATAAACTTGAGTACAATCTCTCGACTACTTCAAAGACTTTTTTTATGCCATTGGACGATTGCCCGTATGTCGTCCAACACAAGGGCTAAAATTTTATTTCATTTCTATTTTGAACTCTTCAAAGCCACTACAGTTATACTTGTGTAGTATTCATGTACACGGCACGCTGCATATACTGTATTTAACCCTTTGTTACTTAACATGACATCCTGGTCTGAAGAATGTACTGAGAGAGGCTGGTGTAACTGATTGACACATTAGCAGTGGTCATCATTATTTTAGGTGATGGTAATTATGTTAGAGGAGCCCTTGGTCTTGCATATAAAGGTTGGGCAGAGAAGGTATCATAAATACACACTGTCAGGCTGTATGATGGGAAATGTAGGACCCAGTGCTCTTGGAGCTGAATTCACAATATTATTACAATTTCTGCAGCATCAATTTTTTACCATCTCCCAACTTTATGGAGGTGTGATACTAAACCCTTGGAGTAATCTCCTTAAGTTTATGTGAAGTCCAACTTCTTTACTCCTTTGTCTCCCAGTTACAGCTGAATGATGAAATGCTTGTAGATGATTAAGTACAGAGGCTTGTTATCTCATGACAGTATTCAATATAGTTATAAGTTATAACCCTAAAGTTTTTGGTCCCGGTTGTTTGCCTAACACTTGAAGTTACTGGTGTTAACAACAATTGTTTAATTCTACTACTGAATAATTTTATAGTGCAGCCAAACAAACTCGCCTTGTTTTAATAAAGTCAGTAATTGGTTTATCAGTTAAAGATAAGTTTGAAGAGTGGGGGGGTCTTCATAGCCCAAAGCTCGTCATGTAACAGCTTACTGTGACTTTCTCACACCTCTTCATTCGTTCATAATTCCTGTTTTGCATTCATTGGGATGGTGTCTGTTGTTGTTTCCAGTTTCTTTAGAAATAGTCCATTGATTATTCATGTGAATAAAAACATTGCTATTGACTTTTGAAGACACACTTCAATAATAGGTTAAAGTTTACATGAAAAATATAAATGACAACAAATACAAAACATACATTACAACCTGCTAAATCCAAAATACAACACATCATCTCCAACCCATCAATCGATAAAAGGTTGAATCTCAAATTTCAGTATATTAGATTTTATCTTCAACCTCATTTCTCACACAAATAATTTAAAATGAGTTAATAGTTGAAAAGCCAAGTTGACATGCTGATGGATCATTAAAAACTTGGGGGATTGTGGGATTCTTGTGGACCTTAGTAAGTTGACAGGAAAGTGAGTATCATCTCCTCTGACACCTGACCTCCTTCAGGTTTGATTGAATTTGTGTAAACAACATACTTGCATTTTAATCACGTCTGACCATTAAATCTTCAGTGTGACACCATTATTTCTCCTCCCGTGCCCTCTTTCTCTGCACAGCAACACTGGAGATGGCCAGAATAAAGAGAAAGAAGGAGCAAAACAAAAGTGAGGGGGAGGGATATAACAAAGCGGTGCTGCTGATTTAAAATACAGTAGAAGAAAGATTTGGCAGAGGGGAATCATCTTTTTCTTTTCTTTTTTTTCTGCCTCTCTTCTCCATTACAGGCGAAAAGAAATATTTCAGATGGGGTTTGGGATTACTGCCCACTTCAAAGACTTTTTCACACGAGCTTCTGACTTTCTTTCCCCTCTTATAAAACAGCCTTCATTTCCAAAGGCCAGTGATATTTGTGTGGCCCAAACCTTCATGTCTGTGAGCCAAGATTTAAAGAGACAAGTATAGATTTTTACTGCAGTATAACAGCACCCACAGTCAGCATGACTCCAAAACTTTTGGACATGAGTGCACCAAAACCATAACTTTTTTTTTCCTTGTTGAATTTGAATAGCATAGAGAAACAAACCTGACACGATGATGTTGCTTCATTCTGCTACATGTTATGTTTTCAGGTTGCATTAATATTGAAATATTGTTGCTACACCTTTCCCACATTTAAGTCTGTACCCTAAATAATGCCAATAACAATGAGGATAATGGTACAACTACTTACTACTACTTTAAAAAAGAAGGGAAATCTGATACGAGAGGGGGTTTTAAGAAGAGATTGACTTGATGCCTGAGGTCTTCTGGCAACACATTTTAAAATTCAGGAGCTCTGACTGAAAAAGTCCAGTCAAAGCTGAGTTATGAGAGCGCCTCCACAGAGGGGTGGTGTGGGGCTTGAGGGGATCGCATGAACATCCGGCATGTTATTCTCTCCTGGTGAAACTCCTCTCTGATGGCAGGTGAAAAGACGTGGCCGACCATACCATCTGTCACGGGCGCAGCACATGCCTGTCCACACCCTGCCCGGCACAACAGCAGAGTTAGCAGTGAAATTACTTGAGTGCAGAGGGAATTGTGCTTCAGACCAAAGAGAGAAAAAAGGGAAAGGGGGGGAAAAAAGATTTGAGTAATGAGGCAGGAGTTAGTAACAGCAGATCCTCAGTCACAGGCTTGCAGACGTACGTCTACGACACAGAGGGACTGCTGCTTCCTACCAACAGTCATCACTACAGGTTAATGACAACAGCTGTGTTATGTGTATTTCTGTATTCAAAATGAGGCTTTTTAACTTTAATACTACACAAAACCTATGTCATCATTTTTGAAAAGGTTTGGCTGTTCTTCTCGTGTTGAACAGCACTTTCAAGTGTTTCGTACCAGCTGTTGCGGTCCATATTAAAATTCTCAAGTATGTTGAAGATGATAGAATAAATGGTGGCACTTTATTTTACAGGTCTGTAAAGTCCAATTTATTTCTCCTGGAGAAGCGTCTTGGAAAGAGACGTTTGATTTGATACGAATCACGGGTCAAATAGAGACTGATCGGTTCCTTATTTCTAAGCTGCCACAACCTCGAGACTTGAATGAGTGATAAATATTCAATTGGAGTCATGGAAATTCATCTGGATGTCAGTAATGAAATTACCACAACAACTAAATGAACTAACTATGATAACAATCTCAGAGCCTTCTCTTTATTTTTCCTCTTATCAGTATCAAACCACATCTTTCCAGGAAAATTTCAAGAAATTATTTGGAAAAGTTGACCTGTAAAATAAACCCGTACCAATGAAATCAATTAGATAGAAAGTATCTTGAGATTTTCAATAAAAATGTTGAATGGTGCAAGGCTTTAAACATCAAAAGGGGCCTGAGCTTAGATTTCTTTAGGAATGTGGTATCTAGGGCATGCTTCAGGGTGAGGAGGAAAGAGCCAGAGCACAGTGAGCTACAGGCATTAACAAAAGAGAAAATGTGTGGGCCAACAGTTGCAAAACCCCTTTTTCATGAGGAGCCTGGTTAGACTCATGTCTCATGAGTAAGGGCTAGATAGGTTTCATATGAGAGATGGTTTCCTCCAGAGTGGAGAGAACTTGGCTCAGATCCAAAACAAATATTCCCTGATATGAGGTGCAAGATTCGCTTTTTACACATGTGTGCAGCTGCTGCCGTCCTCTTTTCAGCATGAAGCTCATATTAGGTTCATTTTGATGTGACAAATGCTGGTTGAGTTATGATTCATATACTGTAGGTCCTAGGTCAGTCTGGCACACTGGAATGTTCGCTAATGCTCAGGAGCAGTGGTTCAAAACCCGGACTGCAGACTTCCTGCAGCGTCCTAAAGAAAGTGGTCACATGGTCACGAAACGATTAAAGGGATTATACAGAAAATTTTAAAGGTCTGTTACTCAAAATTGGGTGACAAAGTAATCTTAACCCAAAGGTCTCTCTTAGTAGCTATTTCTGAGCCCTCAGCTGTATTTCAGTCACATTAGCGAATTGGAATTAACAAAGTTCAGTGCTTTTTTAAAAAGTTTTATTTAACTTTTTTTTTGCCTTATTGTTGCGAAATACCAGATACTTTCTCCTTTTTCAAAAAACAAAACACATGAGGACCGTGTGAGCCTGTGATGAGGAATCAGAAGTAGAGATTGTTTCATTTTCAGAGGAACCACTGGGTTAAAATACATTTCAGATATTTGATCTCTACATTACTCCAAAAACAACCACACCCGAACAAAAACAGAACAAACATTTTATTGTGTATTTCTCACTTTAATTTAATTTACCAAATGAAAGACAAACGTTTTGAAACTCATCAATCACAGCTGTCTTCAATATAATTAAATTTCAAGGCATCTTTGCTTTACCTATACTTATGATAATCTGCAAAGGGATCAAACTTGCCTCATGTAGCAGCAGGTCACAAATCCAGTTGTTTTGGCTTCTGATAATACATTCACACACTGAAGAAGTAACAGTTGTGATTATCCATGGAGTAGAATTGTTTTTATTTTTGGATGTACAGTCTGGTGACGATTAATAATCAGAAGCGACGCTGTACACGCCTTCTTTTTTCTTTTTTTTTTTTTACTTCCTGCTATATCACTGCTAGACGAGTCCATCAGAAGTCACAACACTGGGTGTGTTTTGAAGCACTCTCTGTTAAACCTATCGTGGGCTAATAAGTGTTCTGTGACCACAGGATTTGCGTCTCCATGTCTAATGTCCGTGTTGTGTCCACAGCTGTAGGTGCATGCATGACGGGCGCTGGACAGCTGGCTGAACAACTCCAGGAAAGCTTTTCTGCTGCAGCTGTTGACCAAGGTGACTCTACACTTGGAGATGAAAACACCCACAACCTTGCTCACTGTACTGGAAGGCGGCCAGTGTGTCTAACCTTTGCTCAGTCCTCACTCTGAACACTGTCTGCAGTGTTGAAAGATATGCTAATATTGATATTGTCTTGATTGCTTTTTAGTAAGAAGAATATTAATTAGATTATATTTTTCCTGGAGAGGATGTGTGGGTGTGCCAAGAACATCAGGAAGTATTAGAAAAACTAACAGTTGCTAAGGTGTTTAATGCTGATAGATCATCAAAAGTGGTTGCTATGGTCTTTACTGGTGGCTTGCTGATTTATAACAGTAGGATACCAGTATGTGTATACAGTATGATTTCTGATAGCCAAGGGAGTTTGTGGTTTATATGTTGGTAGGAGAATTTAGCTGTAACATTTACACACCAACTTTAAGTAAAGTTTATTCATGTTACAGGTTTATGGAGCAGATGTCTCAAAATCAATCAAACTATAAAATATAAGAGTGATAAATACATAAAAAAGTAGATGTAAAATGAAACAAACTCAAGTCTATACCAGTGTGGCTTCAGCTGCGTTTCACATCACATGTCGAGAGCTCCAAAGTTTAGAAGTCACAACTTCAAAGGCACAGTCTCCTTTTGGTTTAAAGCCTGGAGCGAGGTGCAACCAAAAAGAATCAAGAGATAAGAGACCGGCTTGTGATATAGGTTCATGTGCTGCAGCTGTAGAAGTTGTTGCATCAGTACCAGTAAATCCATGTCAGGAGCGGTGCGGCGACTTGGTGTGCAGCCTAACAAGCAAGCAAACAAACAAACACGAGGCTGCGGTCTCGTTAATCACAGTCAAGTGTCAACACTTTAAACCACAAAAGTGAGAACTGCGTGAGATCGGTGTCTCAGTCACAGTAGCTTGTTATTCCCATGTATTTGCACTGTGATGACCTCCGTTACCTTTAACTTGTAAGATTTTCATGTTTTAGGATTTTACTGATCGTATGTTTGTATGCAAATTTTAATGTGTTAGTATGGTTGTACAATATACTCGTGTGATACAGAGTGACATGGAAGTACAAAGTAGAATAAAACAGACAGATGGCTCAAAATTGTACTTAAAAACTTTCTTGCTGAAAGTTAAATGAGAGGATCAATAGCCTACCGCTCTTGTGTCGGTATTATTGTTTGCATTAGAAGTGCTGGTACAGGTGGACTTCATTACCGTTGGACAGAGCTAAGCTAACCGCCTGCTGGCTGTAGATATGAGAGTCCCATTTACAAAAGAAATAAGCATATTTCCCAAAATGTCAAACGATTCCTTCAAGCACTAACTGCACAGTTTTTCCACCGGTACGAAATGAAAATACTCATGTTCCAATATCACTGATGTAGTAGAGAGAGCTGGGCCCGCTACATAAGCGGAGGGCGTCCTTCCTTCTTTTGATGCATCCATTGTCACACCTGTAAACCAAGCATCTGCAGTTGTTCATAACACTACGTCTGCAGCATATGCTCTCTATGATATTATTACTGCGTTGTGGCATGAGACAAAGGTGGGGAGTCATCTTACTGTGACCTTTACTCTGAGAAAGGATTACTGTATTAATCACAACTTCAGTGGAATCATGTTTTATTTGCAGAATTAAGGCGAGTTAGTTTCCAACATGTTCTGGCCCATTCTGCCCCAGACCAGAAGTAGAATAATACAACTTTAAGAACTTAAAGGCAAGGTTCAAACAGATACTAGAAACTCTCAAATTGAATGACTGGTCTTAATACAGGGCGTAATGTTAAATAATAACTATTAAAGTTTTCTGGTGCTGCTGATGGTTTATTTGCATTGGTTATTCCTGAAAACACAATAGTTAAACTGATGCACGAGAGGCTTTATGGGGATTTTAGATACAAGAAAGTCTGTAAAATTATTTACTCAACAGTAATACTTGTTTTACAATGCTAATGAAACATTTTAGAGAGAATAAACCAGGTTTTCAGGCAATTTGGAGTCCTTCCCTATGTTGGATCCCTGGGTATTTACGTTTACAGTGTGCCCCCCCTCACTATTACCCCCCTTCAAAATTAAATTTCAGCCTCATGTGTGAAAGGGGCTTATTACCTTCAACCACTATGAAAATGCAAATAAAGTGTCCCTGTTCCGCTGAATTCGGGCCATGTGATTTTTTAGGTTAAAAGGTGTGGAGGCACGATAAGGTGCTTATTTAGTCATGACCTTAAAGGACTTCATACCAAGAAGCAATGTATGCTGCGTGAGTTTAGGGGAGGTTAAAGGCTGATAAGCTGCTGCAGCAGCACCACACACAGAAAGCCCCACAATAGGAGAACCCCGCCAGACTGAGACTCTAATTGAGCTCCCTCCTCCTCCTCCTCCTCCTCCTCCTCCCCCTCCCCCCTCCTCTCTCCTCCTCCTCCTCCTCAGTCTCCTCCGGGCTGCTGGCTAACTTCTCGTCGACACATCACTTCAGCTTCAGTTTGTTTTGGACTGGATACGACAAGCAGCAAAAAGACATGGCTTTCCAACGCGGAGCATTTCTACCGCTGTTCCTTCACGTCTGCCTCCTCGGCTGCAGCGGTGAGTTTACACCAAACTACATTCACCGTTTTCTCGTCTTTTTTTTTTCTTTTTCTTTTAGCAGTAAAGTTTAGTGAAGGAGCCGCTGACACGAGTTTGAATGAGAATACAGCGTGTGGCTTTTCTTAGATGCTCCAACCAGATGTTACTGATATTTTCAAATGTTTTTTTTTTTTTTACTTAGTTAGAGCAGTTTTCTCGAATAAAAGTGTGTTTTGGTGCCTATTAGTTGCTCTGCGCTTCGGTGCGCAATTTCAAACCTAATTTACATACGTTGGAATAAACGCATGTTGAATTTTTGTGTTTTTAACACCATTTTTCCAACATCTCAGCCCCTATTTTTGGATGTTTTCAGTCGAAAGTCTCGCCGTTGCACTTTATTTAAAGGTGTTGTTAATTACTGCGTAATTGAAGCTGTTAACGGGCTAATTAACCGACCAGCACGCAGTTTAAATCAGAGCGTAGACACGCATTTGGGACGTGATGGTTTTTTTTTTTTTTTTTTTTAAAGGCTTGTGTCATAAAGTGTTTTGAGTCTGGGTAAGTCGTTATAAGCTTTAATACGACTTCTGCGAACATCTAAAAACCCACAGCAGTTTATGTGAACCGCAGGACCAAACTTAGCAGAGTCCCACTTCTCAAGAGAGGCGGCGCGTGGTCACCTCTGAGACCTCTGATGGGTTTCATCAGTTAAACCAGACAATAAAAGCGATGTGATGTGAGGAACAGTCCGACTTTATCTTTAGACTTTGGATTCATTTTTTTTTTTAAGTTAAAAGTTCAGAGCTGTAACTAAGGATTATTTTCATTCTGGATTAATCTGCGGATTACTTTCTCGATTAATCCACTAAATGTCCATCATAGTTTCCCGGAGATCAAGGTCACGTCTTCAAATGTCTTTTGTCACAACTTCAAAAGCACCTGACTTTGTTTTGTCTGATGCCTTTCTGACTTGTATTGTTGATACTCTGATGTCTACTGGAGATGTTCTTGAGCTGTTAATTGCTTTGAGATGTTTATCACCATGGGTGGGTTGTTGGATGGTGAGCCACACCTGTCATCATAGAGCCTGTCAGCCTATTGGTGTATGGGTGTGGTATCCATTTTTAAGCTTTTTGACTCGATGAAGATCCAACTTTGATTGAAATGTTTTTTTGTTTGTTTGTTTGTTTTGTTTTTTTTATATATAAATTGTGTGGCATGGAACCACTGTGATGGTGTTTCCTTTTTAATTGATATCAGTTTGTCCGACCAAGAGTCCATAAGGATGCAAAACAGAGAAACACATTAAAGTGACTGTAACCAGAGAATTTTTTACATTTTTGCTTAAATTTTTCTGCTGATCGACTAATTAAACAACAATTTTTTTAAATTCTAATTTAGTTAACCAGTGACCATCTTGTGATGGGATCAGACGAGCGATGACGTCTGTCAACAGATTGACGTTTTCACCCATGAGTGCTCAGTAGTCGTTACTACATTACCACTTGAGTGTTCAGTACACACGGGTTGGACCACACACATCTGAACTTGGCCTTCACTTTGATCTCGACTACACACCTGTGAAGTTTCATGACAGTATCTTGCACAGTTGTGACAATAGCAAAACCTGTTGCTGCCACAATAGGTGTCTCCACGACCACATTTTGCCATGATGACACGCACAGGGTAGGTGAAGGTGAACTGCAGGGTAGCAGCACGCCCTCTGGGTGCTGCGCTGTGCCCCGCAGTTCCCTCTCTATAACATTACTATTGATAGATTCAATTTAGAACAGTGGAAGATAAGAATTGGCGCTCTTATGTGAGTCGTTTTTTTTTCCCCACCCCAACACCAGTAAAAGCACAACTCATGTTCACTGATGGATTACCCAACTCAAGCAAGCTTTGTGCATAAAGGAAAACCTTCCTCCTTCTCCATGTAGCATCTCGCAACAGGACAACACTCACTCTGTCCCGACCTTATCCTTCTTTTTCTCTTAAATCCCTGTTTTTTACTCCATCAGCCTTGTCTTAATTGGGTTACTTCTATTTAATCCTCATCTCCCCTCTACCTCCCGTGGAGACGGAGTAAAGCTGTCTGTTTTTGGATTAGATCGTTGGCCCTTGATAAAGAGCCCGACCCTCTAAAGAGCTTCTATGCCAGGCTCTGTCAAAACTGACCTCCTCCCTAATGGGCCTTGAAGGGCACTTGCTCGAATACGATTTGTGGCTAAAAGCATTTCTGCTGTATGGAAATAGACCCATCCTGAGTATGAGAACAAACCCAAACATGTAGCTCGGTTGATGCATTGTACCACCAACCTATATTGATTGAACAAACCGGTGTTCATCAGTATAATGGTCATGTTGTGTTACAGGAATGGGCAAGTGGTCCAGCCTGTGTTGTGCAGTAAATCAGGGCAGCGGCAAGAGCTTTTTACGATGACATTTACAGAACACAAAGTAGACACGAAGGACGGGCTTACTTAGTTCATGCCAATATGAAATACTTTCAACCAAACAAGGCTTTATCCTTCAGTGTATGTCAGCGCTCTGAGGGACCCTTAAAGCTTTTTGTTGTGTAAACTGCCCTTAGCAATTAAAACAACAAAACAGTCGCCCCTTACTAACTAGATGTAAACTTAAAAATAACAAGACACCAGTTGTTGTGAAAATTAGGTTAATCTATCTGACCTTAATGATTCAGTTCATGTCCACACACATGGTTCATGACATGATACAAGAATGATACAGATGCATTTGTAATGACAGAAACAATTAAATTCTGCTGCAGTTTAATATTGATACAGTATTTTTACTTCGAGCATATAGCAGCAGGTAACATAGGCAGTGATACATGGGGTAACGTTTCTGCAAGTCTCCAAGGGGGAAGAATGTTTTGCTGCACAACGTAATGTGGACATCTCCTTTTTAAATAAAACAGATGATGGCCTAATTGCATTTAAAGGTAAGGTGGTATTCTTCATTTTACATATTAAAATCATTAAATCCCACGAAAAAGACCCAGATCATCATAATGCTGATTCAGCTAATATCTGCAGCCAGAGAGGAAAGCTCATTCCTTTCTGCCATAAATCTTCATTTTCGTCTAAAAACTATTAAAAACATATCATCGAGCCGCACTCTTGTGCTTGGTGACATGTGTCTTCATTACAATCAATGTGAGCTCTGTAGTTTAGTGCGAAACACCGTCAAGAGCAAAAGATACAAGTTTTAGCTTTGATTTACGGGCCAATTACCAGATGAACCTGACACCGACACTAATATACAAGTATGGTAATTAACTATCAAACCTAAACCATGGGGGGGGGGCTTTTACCATTTATTTGGTCACTGCTTTGTCACATTCATTAACCCTGTCCTGACCCATTGAAAATGGTGTTTGCTCCTTACTGGAGAAGCCATAGAAGCTAAACCAAAAACAATAGTGAAAATGATATTAATTCTAATTTATCAATCATTGAATATCAATTGAATAAATTGCTAGTGTTACTTACCTTTTGGTTTACTGATTAGCCAGTAACGTTATTGTCGAAATATTGTCGATGGTGTTGCATGTTATACATTTTATTTCTGATTAACTGATTTAGTGGTTAACTTTTCCAAGTCCAGAGAAAATACAATATCGTAACCAGGATACTCCCTTTGTCAGATGAATTGAGCCAGCGACCTCAGGTAGAAACTAAATGTGAGATGACGTAGAGGTAGGTTTACATTTTAATTGTTTGGACTGACGTCATTTCAAACAACTTTGACAACACTCAACAACAAACACTGCTCTTATTTAAGGACTTGGACTATTAATTTTGTTGTTTGTGGCACATTCAGAACAAAACCCGTCCCCTGTGTCTCTTCCAGTTTTCGTATGTGAAAACATTCCAGCAGTTTCTCTTAATGGATGAGAACAAGCGTTTTTAGAGCCAAGGGACTTTGTGGCTTACAACTTGTACCACTTTGTTCAGTGAAGCCTCTAAGACACAACTCGCGTCCTTCTTGATGGAGAGCTTTCTGATTCCGTCTCAAGTCATCTTTGGTTATTGGTGTCAAAGTACTTTGCTGTGGAATAAGCTCCAGACTTGATTCAGAGTCGCAACTTATGAAATTCTGCACATATTGGAGTTTCTTGTTGATAAATCAGCTTTATCACTGATATTTAGCAGCCTGGAGGTTCTTCAAAAATGTGACATTTATCAAACAAAAAGGCCAAACCATCTCCTCTTTCAGCCTCTCAAATGTGCCTCTGCTTTATTTCATCATTTATCCTCAGTTGAATATCTGTGCACACTTCCTAAGATGTAACCTCGGGCTCTTGGAAAGACTTTAAAGACATTTCATAATATTTTGACATTTGAAATTTGATTAATCAACTATGAAAATAAAATTCATATTATTTTTTTTTTTTAGCTTTACACTACATGCTGTGAATGTGTTATGTCCTTGAACACATAGTCTTTGGGGAACCAATTCAATTTATTGTTGTGATTTATGTAGATTTATTGATATTCTAAAATTAAATTAAAACCATTAAATTATAACTCAAACTATCAATCTTATAATTAAGATATTCGAAAATGTTTTTGACCACAAGGTCAGACTGCATAAAGAGGAAACTACACTTATTTCAATATGAAAATAAACGTATAGACCCTTAACAATTTGCAATAAAAGTAAAGGGTATGGAAACTCAATACTTTGTGAGTTACAGCCAAGTTGTATAGACTATCCAGAACTGTCAAGCTATAAATGTTTGCACTCATTTACTCATTCTTTGATCACATTATGTCTTTTCTTATATTGAGGAAAAGTTCTTGCTTGGCTGTGAGTGTTTAGACATCATTTGTCATTCATTATTAGCAGATAGAAGCATGTGTTCTTGTAGCCAGTAAAGCAGTAGTGAAGAAGTGAAGTGTCCAAAAATGAGTCAGAAGGTATCCCAGTGAGTCAATCTCCTCATGTAAATAATGGCTGCTCTCCCTGACCTCTTCTTCATCCGTCTCTGTGGCTGGATGCCTGCGGATGCCTGCGCTCCTCGGCTGCCGGGCATGTCTGGATGTAGCAGGAAGTGTGCAGCTGTTGGCTGCAGTTGTTCATGTGGGATTAGTGCATTTGCCTGAGTGATAGCCCGGCATGACAGCCATATAATCTAATGTATTGGCTCATTGTTTTCATTAAAGAGAGTGCGTTGTTTGATCCCTGTGGTATTATAATAGCGCCTTGCTATAGACATGTAAAGTAATTCAGCTAACATGTATGTGAGCTCGGTGAGCACTCAAATACCATGGATCCTGTTGAATTAACTCTTTTCATTACACTCACTGAATATTCAGCTGACTTTCTCAGTTCTGATGCCTGAACAGTGAAATGTCTACTGGACACCAAACTTAAAAACAAGACACCAAGTTCAACACTTTTTTTTTTTTTTTTTTTTTAAGTTGCTTGTTTGAATATTTAACCATCTTTCCTAAACTTAAAAGGAGCTAGGACTGTTTGCTATTGCTACGTAGCCAACAAAAGCATTAACAGCTCTTTACTAGAAGAAACGTTGCGAGTTCAGCATCAGACTTCATTCCTGTACTTGCCAAGATCTGTCTCCAGCTGTGGAACGCAGCGCTCTTGTTTTCCTTCTATTTTTATCACTTGGTTTCTTCTTCTGAAGTTAGCATGCTAACCAGCTAGCCCCGGTCTGGCCGGACTTCTTCGTCACTTTAAGATACCGAGTCGCTGTAGCGTCCAGTCTGCCCTGAAGGAGTAGCGATGCTCAGAGGACGTATTAAAACCTCTTGTACTGTAAACACAACGATGGCTGAAGTCACCACCACCCGCAGCCGGGAACCGTGTTCATATATAAACATGCTGTATATGTTTGGTATGAGCATGCTTTGTTGGCAGTGAAAAGTTTGCAGATATGTTCAATGTATATGCTTCTTCATTATGATAAGAAATGTAATGTCTAAAGCAAATGAGTTGTACATGATTGTTATCTCTTATAACAATATTTTTCGTTGTATTTACCTTGTTCTAAAAGCCCAGTTTTTTTGGTGTTTGTTGTTGTTTCAGTCTGAGGTTTAAAGCCTGTGCATGCTCTGAAGATCCAAGACATGTTTTGGAAAATCAAAGCCGTTGCTGTTTAGCTGGCAGGAGCAGAGCTGACATCCACCCTTAAGCCTAAACTGAAGGGTTTTCAAGGGCCTTGTCCTGCATGTGTAGTGTATTTGCAGTCAGTGGATGCTGGGTGTTTGAGTGGGATTTTTATATCCAACAGCTGCCTCTGTAGTTTGATCTCTGGCCTTCTGGGAGGGTATTTCTCCTGTATCGACTACCTCTCTTGCTAAAGAACTGCCCAAAACATCCCTCACTTGGGTGTTATTCAAAGCACATCATTCACCACAGCAAAAAATCTATACGGTGAACAGTCCACCCATAGGACCTGTTTTTAGGAGCAAGAGATGTCTGTTTAAGCAGACTCAACCGAGAAGAGGAATGTAGGAAATTACTCATGAGAGGGAGGGACGTCCATGTGCATTCAGGGTGTGAAGAGCCCATGAGGGAGTGGTCTCAGAGACTGTGTCAGGAACGTGGACAATGTCTGCAGCATTTGTCGGCTGCAGTTGTTCACGTGTTGATGAATTTTAATTATTTTATTTTCTTGGCATTTATTTTTTAACAAGAGCTGCAAGGCTCCACCTCCGTTTTTCTCATCACGCTGGGAGAGTGCTGAGAGGTCTGAAACTTAAAAGCCTCTTTGAACCCCAAAATATTGGATTTTTCTGCACCACTTGCACTGGGTTGATTATTTGTACACAGTATTGTAAGAGCAGCATGACGAATGTAGAGGTATGTTTTCACCTGGTTGGATTGTCCAATTTTGCCAAAGGCATGTCAATTTTTTTGCAGCTCATAATGACACAACCCCAGTCTGTCCTGGTGGGCTATATTGTGTCTTAACTAGTCCTGCGCGATATGAAAAAAATTTGCGATGTGCAGTGACACTGTTCAATTTCACGATGACGATGTTACTTGCGATAGACAAATAATGAAGTGTGCAGACAGTTTTGCAGAGTGAAGCTGAATGAAGAACACAGACAAAGGTCACTAATCGGTCTTTTCCATGCTCCTCCCTCTGCTTCAGGTAACATTACTGGGGGGGGGGGGGGGGGCTGCTGTCTCAGACTGTAGCTATGAGTTTGCAAAGGTTTGTGGCAAATGAAGCTGCGGTCTACACACACACATATCCAGATGATGATAAAAAATAAGCTTAATGGGTCAGCACTAATATTAAAACGCGTCATCAGTGATCCGATCACAAGTGGACAGCTCTAACGTCAGTTCACACCTGACTTTAAAACGCGTCTCCACATGTGTCTTGATTGACCACTTGTGATCGGATCTCACTTCCCCGCTTTATATGCAAGTAACCCGTCCGTGCCCCGCTCGCTCTCACGCACACCATCGACTGTAAATAAAGATGGTTGTAGCCTCCGTGACGTCACCCATAGGTTTCTGAAGAGCGGCTTTGAAGCTCAGAGTTGGCTGTTCCATCATAGCCATCTTGCCAGTACCTGACTCTGCCGAACTCCCAGCTTAAACCAAAAATGTGGAAAGAGGAGGGGGGCATCCCAGCAGCAAGCCCCCAATCATGCAGAACTTAAAGCTTAAAATTTAAATGAGTTATATTAAACCCCCCCCCCCCCCCCATATAGTTGTCATGAAGGAGGAAATTAGCCGTAGAGACCAAAACAGTTTTTGTACCTGGCTGTAAACATGTTTACTTCTGCTGTAAAGTTGGGCAGTTGACCATGGGAGTCTGAGGATTGACTCGCGTTTGGAGCCAGCCTTAAGCAGCCATTTGAAGAAGTGCAGTATTTGGTACCAAGAAAAGTGACAACAGACCCGTCTGACAATTGGCTAAAAACAACAAGGCATGAAGTGGGATCCGATCGCATGTGGTCAATTGAGACGCATGTGGAGACGCCAGGTGTGAACTGACGAACTGAGAGCTGTCCACTTGTGATCGGATCACCCGAGACAGATGTTAACTCCAGGTCCGAGCAGGGCCTTTGAAACTGTGGCGGGACTAATCAGACGGTGTCAGAGGACGTCAGTAGAGTAGGCGGTTCTTCAGTGTGGCCCAGGAAGCATTTTTTCCCAATGTGGTCCGAGTGATTGGATCTCAAATGCGTCCTCAATGCATCTTGGGTGAGTTCCCACTAGGGTTGTGCCGATTGACTATGGTATCAGTGATCGATGATCGTTAGAACTATTGTCGATTGCTCACACCTTTGCAAATTTCAAGACAATATTTGACTTTTTGTCCCATTAATGTAGTTAATTATTATTTGTAGCATTAAATTAATACTAAATTGAATTTGCCTGCCACCGTTTAACATATATAACCGCGTATAACTGACCAACTTTTAGTAATAGTTCCAACTCCGCGTCGGTCCAACCAAAGAAATCTCACTTTTTGACATTGCTGTTCCTTGTTTGTTGTATTTTCTGCAACAACCAACTGCAGAGTAGAGAATCTGCTTCCTGTCTACGCTGCCAGTGTGTGCGGTCATGTGGAAAAACGTTTTCAGGTGTTAGTATGTGTTAGTGTATCATCACGATGGAGTAAACGTTCAGTCTCACACCTGCTGTGAATGAACAACCTGCAGAAGTGCAAGAAAGAACTCACACAGCAGTTTGAATTATTAATATCCTCTCTAAAAGCATGCAGCTGATTAATTACCACAAGGTGAAGGATGCGATCAATCAGTCATCGTCACCTCAGCTGAATCAGACAGATCCTGATGTGTCTCGTCTTGTGATCAATTTTGTAATGAGATGATTTGTCGTGTGATGTTACAGCCTCTGTTATCAAACCACTTCCACATACTTACTTTGGCTTTCAACCTTGTGAACTGACGCTCTATTTAGTTGCGCCGTAAATATGTCACCACAATGCAATATTGTTAATATCAAGATATTACTTTTTGCTTTTTATGACATTAAGAATTAGATCGATAGTATCTTGAGCAATATGATATGGCACACTCACAAGCTGTCTCTGTCTTCAGACAACAATATGTGACTTTTGGTTAGAGAAGGTTAAAAGATAAATAACAGGATGGAGTAAAAATGTAAGCAAAGAAGCAATCTGGTGGCCACATTATCTTTTTAATAAGCTGAGTGTATTTATATTAAATTTGTTCCCTCTGTAGTAGCAAGAGCACTAAAAGGACATCTGTTGTCCTGCTTTCTATAGTGTCACTCATTATCTGGGCTAAATATACGACAGTTACATGCATGCATGTGTGACACCACGCAGGAGGATGTGTATGTCTAAATGGAATTAGACAGCTCTGTTTTCTTTGTTTTAAAATAAGATGTTCATTAGGAGTATTTCAGTCTTAAGCAGATTTGGCCATTTGTCTCCAAACTCTGCTCGGGCGAAATTGGCCATCTGTACATGACGTCCCCTTCATATTTAGAAGGCCCATCTGTGGGACACATGGCACTCTCTTGGGCCACAATCCAAGTCTTGGCAAGAGTCCCATCGGTGCCAGAGGGAGAGACAAAAAAAACCCACCAGTATCGCCTTCATTGAGAAGCTTTTCCTTCCGTCTTTTCCCACTTCTCTCCCTCTTTACTCTGCAAACAGAGCTTAACCAGCAGCTGCACACACCTGACGCCCCAATCCATCGGACAAGGCACATTCTGGCGTGGGGGCAACAAGCAGGGGCTCACGTTACAGAGAAATTGTACACCACAATGGTCTTCGCCTTCTTCCCGCTTTTTCTGAGCCTTGTCCCCCCCATCCTCTGTCTCCTCACACACCTCTCTCATGGCCCCTCCTTTGCCTTTTTTTTTTTTATTTCCTTTCAAGTGCAGTGGACAGAGCCTGGGAATATTTACTTTGCTCAGTTCTGATTGAAACAGCAGCAGAACACAGATAAAGGGTGAGATTAACTTAATAAATATGTGATATGGTGCTGGGGCTCACCGTCCTTAGTGTGTTTAATTTAAACCAACTAGGATCTCTGGGAGCATGAACAAGAATCTTTGTGTAAAATTTAAGTTAATGTCACGTAAGCTCTTTTGGTTGACCAAGCGTTGGCACGTAAAGCTGGCACTATATAACATACCACCCACATGGAGTTTCTTAGAGGCTGGATGTCTGTACCTCCCAAAGTGTCCAAATCATCACGGACAGGAAATCCTGATGCCAAACAAAACCATTTTGATTTAAGACCAGTTCAGTTTGGCTCTAAAGGTGTTTTTTTTCTCTGGCATTATAAAATCTGATGTAACCCAGATCATCGCGGCGTGCTGCACATTCTGTACAGAAGAAACCTCATGCTGAAAAACTGGAAATTAATGACAATGAAAATTTAAAGTGATGATACATTTTTAAGATGCTGTATGTTGTTTAAAGTCTGTGTCTTATTACTGTTGATGAGAAATCCCTTCATTTAAAGGAATAACATTTTATTATTATCAGTTATTTATCAGACAATATATGTAGATACTCATATCTGTGATGTCAATAATATCGGCTGGCTGATTAATCTCCTGGGATCTGATTTTGATGAGCATAAAGGTGGTAGGTCCACATGGAGCTGGATTACACAGAAACTGAAATAACTTTCAAACATTTGGGAAAATTCATATTATAAGCGTAACCAAATATCTTTGTGCTAGTCTTGAGATTAGTTGTAATCTTGTCTGTGCATCTCACAGCGTCATGGGATACCCTGACTCCAAGGTTGAATGACCCAGCCTGGAGTGCAGCACAGTCTGAGCCAAGTTACCCATTAATTAGGGAGTGTGTTGAGTTATAACTTGCTGTAAAAGGCTCCATAATGAGATTACTCCTGGTAGATGGAAAGCACAGATTCCCCTTTTTTTTTTTTTTTTTTTAAAATCCTGAGGGGTTGAGGTGTGTGTGAAATGTGACCACAGCACTATGTCACTGGTAAGAGGCTTCACCTGAACCTTCTCGTGTCTTCGCTCTTGTAATGGATAGGAGATGTGTTTCTTCTCGGGACAATGCAGATGCCACCGACTCGTCTTCAGCACTGGCTCAAGGCATCTCCTTGGCCCACGTCATTGTCCCGTGGAATGCGCAGGTCCTCTGATTTCTTTTGTTCTCAGGGTGTATGTCAAACTGGCAAACCAGCCAGCGTGTAAGTGTCACCTGGGGAATGCCTAAAGAGCCTGCAAAAAATAAATCGAGTGTAGTGTTCAGCTCGTCACCCGGATTAAGTTGCACAGTGATATCATGAGTTATGACGAAAGTAACAATAGTAAATACAGCAGGTAATGTGTTTTTCTTTCCTGACATTTAAGGGGCAAAGAGAAGAGAGGCTGCGTTAACACCTGATGGTGTGAGTGATTTATTATGACGGCCACCAAAAATAACGTCTTAATGTGTCAGAGTTGTTATTTACAACCAGAGACACTTGAGTCTTACAGGTTTTTAGCTTGGGGCCAAAGAATTGTGTGGATAGGCCACTTTTTAACTAATTCAGGGGGAGGTTAGAAATGATCAATTTGCTTTTTACTTTTACTTTCTTATTCTGGATGGACTTAATATCCAGAATATAATAATTGTTCTTTATTTTTCCACAATAAATACAGACTCAAAAAGCAAAACAAAACAGACATAAAGATACAAACACACAAAACACTAAGATTTTAATGACTTCATTTCATCAGGAAAGAAAAAATGATGTTGTGGAATGTGCTTGCCATTATATTATTAGACTGTATGTATTTCTTCTTCCTCTCTACAGCCATCCAGGTGAAATGATAAAGCTCAGGGATGTCTGGCACCGTGCCAGCCAGTTGCCTGTCACGTCAACTTGCATTCACATCTGTTATCAAATTAAAATAGAGTCAGTTTTTTTCAATCCAGACCGACTTTGATGAAAAGACATCTCTTGTGTTCAGTGTGTACATGTGCGGATGAATATTCATGACGACCTCGGGGCTTACCAGAGCGTCTTTCATGGTGTTTGCCTCTCTCTGCTAATGGGCTGTGCCATGCCATGGATATGGCATACGTACATCTGGCAGTGTTGTTTTTCTTCTGAATAGTTTAGATCTTAAAGTAGCTGTCCTCAATATATAGTCAGGCCGTTTTTTTTGAAATAGTGGAACTCTGCGCTCTAGAAATCCTTCGTACCCAGTTCCCTTAGTTCAAATAAAAAATGTCCCCATTATGTGCTTATGTAAAATAAGTTCTGTATGAAGGAGTGGGGTGGGGGTGTCTGTATATGATATTATGCATAGAGCAGGATTACAGAGTCCTGTGTCAGTGCTGTCTGTAAATGTTATCCCAGCCCCCGAGGCTCAACAATCAGTGCAATGGTAGAGGCCCAGATTTAACTCACATTTCATGCTTTGTGTGGGACTTTCCCCTTCAGCTGATTCATAGTGCAGGCCTAATTATTTTTGTCTTTTGCTGTTGTTCAGTTTGCGGTTTCGGGGCAGTTGTTTGCCAGATTCCCCAGAGGGCTGATCTCTTTGTTTAAATGTCCCTCAGGAGAAGCAAGAGAGGCAGAAAACACGCTGGCGGAGGAAAACCAACAGCAACTGTTGATTGGACGGTGGAATTTGTCTGGAATGTTTCCAGTCCGTCTTTTACTCTTCGTTATTGTAACACAAATATTGATCATTGTCATTATCTATTTATCTGCAGATTATTTCCTAGTTTTAGTGTGTCATCATTTGATTAACAAAATTTCAGACAAATGCCCGTCACAACTTTACAGAGCCCAAGGTCACACGTTGTTTAGTTTATCATAGATGATGAAGAAAACCAACAAATATTCACATTTCAGAAACTCTGACACAAAGTTAGAAGTGATGGATGAACTTTTACATCACGTTATATTGAAATGTGTAAAACACAAGCAGCATCCAATAACTTTTTCAATAAAATAGTTAATTAATTTCTAGATTCTGTACTCTTCGGGTTCGATACCCAGTCCTAGTTATTACTGTATCAAACTTGTGAGAATTTGATTGGGGTTGAGTAAGGGATATATTTATTAATTTTAAACTTAGAATAAGAACCTTGTATTTAGTTTTCTGTGTGCGTTTTTTTCACTCTCCATTCAGCTACCAGAAGTCATCGGGTAGATGAGTGGGAGAAACTCTAGACAGATGCCTGGCAGTTTGAAGTGAGATGAGCTGAATTTGAATTAGAAAAGATCAAACAAATGTGTCCTTTGAAACTGTGAAAGTCTTCCACAGTTCGCAGATGGAATAACATGAGTGTTCTCAGGGCGCGATATGCTTGGTTATAATAGAGCTTGGATGGTGACGTGTTGCGGGCTTTATTGCGAAATGTCACAGGTCTTGACGTGGAACGTGATAACAGGCTTTGTTCACAGATAAGAGTTGAAGGATGAAGGACGATGTCCAAGTCGCAGACGGGGTTTATTTAAGGGGCCGTGGTGCAGAGTTGACTTTTGAGGCAATTTAGTGGCTGCCAGTGTCTTTTTGAAGATGTGTCTGATGAAAGCTGAAATGTGATCCACCTCTGCAGCTCAAGTTTAGGGTCTGGAATCCGCCCCGTGGGGCTTCTTCTTTTTCTACAACTGCAATTTAAGAATAAAGAGGTGTCAAGGCTCCACACTAAACTAGTACTACCCCATGCACTGTAGAGATCGGATTGAAGACTCTCTCAACTATCGTCTGGAATTGGTTCAGGATGATAAACATGAAGCCTGTGTTGATCTGTTGGAAAGACGCTTCCTGGTTGATGTGAGACGCAAAAGTTGAGTTTCAAAGTCAGTCAGTGCTACAGATGGATGATTTAATGACTGTACTGAATATCTTGTGTGAGATAAGATAATTTCAAAAGTTGTACTGGCTTTATATAATTTATTACAAATACCAAATACAGTATCAAACCGACCTGGAAGTTCTCTGATAAATTAATATTAACATTAAGGATGTGATAAAGCTGTACCAAGACTAGTATTAGTGAAGAATGATGTCGTAGCTGGAGAACACACACACACACACACACACACACACACACACACACACACACACACACACACACACACAAAAAACTTGAATCAGAACCAAATGAAGACATCATGCTTACTGTGATGGATTATCCAGCTCTCTGGCAGCCAGCTTTGTGCTCCAAGCAAATTAAAATCGGTGTGTTATCACAGGCAAAACGGTAAATGCGACCAAAATAAACCACAAACACATTTGGGTTTTATTGGTGCGGTCTGTGCAGGTTGGCTGGAAGATTTAAGCGTTTTTTTTTTTTTTTTTTTTACACTTCTTGCTTTCACTCACTCACTCATTTGTCTGTCTGTGCATTGAACAGGTTTGCGTAGTACAAATTATGTGATGTTTCCTCTCACTTTGGTTCATGACCAGGTCTAATGACCAGATATCCATCCAGTACGAACCTTCCTGTTGTGTCACTTTCATGTCTAAATGTCAGATTTGACATTTCATAAAGCGCTGAGCAGGACTCGCATTTGGGCTGTTGTGCCGCTGAATCATGCTTGAATACACAGTAAATGCACACTTTGGGCAAGAATGAAGTTTCTCTGGAGGTTGGCTTATGCGACTTCTGACTCTTAGGATCTGACAAATAACCCATAATAGTCTTTGTGTTCTCGGAAGTGACTTTCAGATGTCCTAAATGCACTTCTCAGCTGTGACAGCAAGACTGAACAGCAGCAAAACCTCCGTCTCCCTCGAGGTGGAGACGAGAACATGAATCTTATCTTAGCCGCTCTCCCTGTAGCTCCTCTGACGTCATGAGTGGGTGACAGAAGCAGACCCTGGTGTCAGACTGCAGCCTCCAGGTGGCTGGGGCATCTGGTAGGGACAACCCCCGACCCCATGCAGACTGGAGGAGGTGGATGAGGTTGCCGGGGAAACGGATGTCTGGGATATTTTTCTCGTCCTGTTGTGAAAGTGACCCTGACCAGAGAGTGAGTAACAATAGAGACAATAGAGTTAACACCTGTAATGCTGAGGAGTAGAACTGCAACAATAAATTGATTGATTGATTATTTTTCATTTATCAAATGCTAAAATGCTTCTGCTTCCCCTACATGAGAGTGAATTGGATATCTTTGGGTTTTAGTCTGTTGGTCATACAAAAGAAGATATTAGATGACGTCCCCTCGAGCTTTAGGAAGCTGTGATGGGTGTTTTACTGGCTAAACCAGCAATCGATGCATCAAGAGAATAAATGGCAGCTTAATCAATAAAATAGATAATGCTTAGTTACAGCCCAGTTGAGAAATCATTTAGCATTTTAATGAATTCTGACTTTTGAGTGTCGACTTTCAGTGTGTGCCTATAGTCCTAAAGTTAGATGACCAGATAAGAGGTTACATTTTATTAGTGAGCGTGTACATTTTTCTCCAGCTTACTCTTGCTTACAGTCGAGTTTCCCTAAAGATGTTAGCAACTGCTGCATAAAGTTTGTTCAGCTTTAAGACCCAGGTGGAGGATGGATTAGTGTTTAAGTTGTAGCATATGTCATACTCATAGGTCATACTTACCTAATACGTAGTTGTATTGATATAACAGACCCCATCCAGGGTCCCATTTAATAAATGATGGCTCCTGTTGTGCACAGTCATAAGCTGCTCGTTTCTGTTTCTTTAGGTTCCTCACTGTATACAATATATCAGCTAGCTACATACATTCATTTAAAAAAAGAAGATAAGTAAATACAACTACTTTTTTGGAAAACACATCCAAAAATACCCAATTGACGTTGACGAGCGGCAAACCCGCTAAAGAAATCTCTGACTCTGCAAAGCCCCCCGCAGGGCTGGAGGAGTCATGACGCCATGGGCTTCCTCTGCCTCCAGCCAGCTTGGCATCTGCTGCCCAGCAGAGACCAGGAACACTGATATCGACAGGCCTGAAAAAAAAAAAAAACACACTGTTGCTTGTTAAAGGGTACATAACACATGGCCAATAATAGCGGAGAAGTAAGAAAGCAAGATGGCCGTAGATAATCCATGTACAGTAGATTGTGATCTATCCGTCATGTTCTCGAGTGTAGTCTCTCACCAGTTCTGACCATCGGCTGTTTATATCTCACCACCCGTTGGGATTTGTCATTTAGATCGATGAATCTTAATGGATAAACTTAACCACCATGCAGTGCATGTTACCCAGCGGCAACGATGTTATGTGACAACAACATACATCTCTAACCTCACCTCCCCACCCCCTCCTGTTAGCAGTCGGCAGATGATGGTGTAAGTGAATCTCGACTGATATTGAGTGTTGCTCTGACCCGGAGCTACAGAAAGAGCGAGGGACAGAGATAAGCCATCAGTTAAAAGAACAAAATCACGTTTCAGATCCATCCATCATTAATCCTGCAAATTAGATACAAAAAACAGGATAAAATCTCTCAGGACTTAAACTTTGAATGTAAAGATTAAGTTTGGCAATGCCCTTTATTTTTCTTGTCCAACCCTAAACCCCATTAGAAAACTTTCTCACCCTGTCTGTTGAACTAAACAAATAAATCTTCAGCTCAGAAATGTATAGTAAAACCCAGCAATTTCCTAAAACAGCTTGGTTCTGTAGTTTTTAGCAAACGTTACTCAAACAGGGAATTGTGAATTTGCTGGAGGCTGTTTCCACCTGTGGTTTAATACACATTTGGTGCTGTAGTGATTGTTCTTGGCATTAGCACAGTGTTTGTGGAATTGACTCAAGATAAACCACAGTTCCCACCTGTGTGACTAAAAGCTCTGTCAGGTTTTGGCTGCACAGACGGTACTTGTTAGACGGCTCAGTTCATTGTTGGATTTGGTGTTTTATCAGAATTGACCGTAAGAGAAATCATGAATATTTTTTTGTTTGTCTCTTTCTGTTTTATATTTGATTTTAAATGGGTACCGCAGGGAAAATGTAAAATGATGAAATCGAGGCATCCTGACTTTTCTTCCTTGCCCATTGGTCAAGCTTCTGAAACTCTTGATCCATACGCTTCCCATAATGCCACGCTGACTGGTCTTTCAAACTCCACCGCCCCAGTTTATATTGGAGGCTTTCTTATAAACTTCTTGGAGCCTGAGCTGAGATGACATTATCAGGGGACAGAGGACATTATACAACTGTTCCCACAGGTTGAGTCTCACTCCTCCACGGTGAGTCAACTGATTCTCATGTGGAAAATCACTGCAGCGCCCCTTTTTAATAAGAGGCAGTCGCGCTGTCCACAGCGCTGACATGTTGGTAGTGACAGATGTAGCCTGGCCTCAGAAAACGAGCTGATACTTTGGAACCTGAATTTACTTTAACCTACTTTATAACTTTTTAAAACTTCTCTGAATAAAGTCTGACTCAGCAGTTAAATTGCCTTCATGTTCTCACCTTGTGCTTTCTTATGTAAGCAATATTCATCGTTCAGTGGACTCAATCTGCCATAAGCATTTTCTAAAACATATTTTATATGAGCTGTTTTACTATATTGTCTCTAATTATTAGTATAAACTCCAGACCTTTCTTATAGGTGTCCACAGGAGCTGTAGACAATAATATCTGCTTATAACTACAAAAAAGCCACTTACAAAGCATTTATGAAATGTTCATATGCTGCTTATAAGTGCTAAAAAGGCATATATGATAAACGTAAAGGGTTAATATAACTTTTATGGCACTGCGATGAGGTTCTAAGGTGAAGAGCATAATACTGGCTCGGCTCTATCTGTGGCCTATTAGTGTTATTTTCAGTGCATTGCCTGCCTTGGCTCCAGTTCAGCAGGACATCAGGCTCTGTTTGGCTCTAAATGAACTGGCAGTGCTTCACTCACTGACACTGGAACTGCGCTCACAATGGTGGAGCAGCATGTCCATCCCCCTCTCTTCATCACAGACATCAAAACCCTCTTTGCATTTGTCTGTATAACTCACACAATCTGAAAAGGACTTTACACACTGTGGGATACGAGTGTTACATGAGAGATGCTGCTTGGGAAAGTGTCCTAATTGAATAAGTTAAATTCAATTAGAAAAGGCTTAAACATCCAATGAGCATTTCATTACTGAGAAAACACTGCTTTGATTCGATTAAGCAGGTCTGACCGGAGCAAAAGGAACAAACATCAAAAGCCTGTTTACAGACTTTAATATAATCAGAGTTAATAACACTCCATGTGTACCGTCTTGCGACTCGGCACAAAGCTGTGGTCGTCTCTGCCGTGCGATGACGGCTCGGAGTTGTCGGCCAATTCTCTGGGTCGTCTTAGCTCACAGATCAAGGCCGCTGGGCTGGATCTTTGAACTTGACATTTCAAAAGGGAGAGGATAAAGAGATGCTTAAATATCAAATCCTTCCCCACTCCCTCAGCCCTGATATTGGATGCTGTTAAAAGATCAACCGCCTAATCAAAGAGGAGCGCTCCTGCCAGAGGATTTTCCCGGTGTGCTTGTCTGTGGAAGTTAATTTATACATGTTTCAGCATAAAATCTAACTTTTGTCTCATTTAGATTCTTGTTAAATACCAAGCTGCTGATGTTGATTAATATTGTGCCTTTTGTTCTGTTTGTGTGTTTGTTTGTGGCAGAGTGCTTTAAACAAAAACAGACATCATGACGGTCACATTGTCGTCTTATTTTTGTAGTGTTGTATTGTTCCTCTCATCAGTAACATTGACTACTTTCTAGCAACAAACTTGCTGAGTACAGAGTCCAGAAACTCAAGCAGTCAGACAGACCTGAGACAAACCTTCAGGTTAGTCAGATTACTGTGGAAGAAAAACTAAAAACTGTCCGTCGTAAACTTACACACTAACTTCCGTGCCACAGCTGTGCACACACACTTTTCCTGTGCAACATGGGACCGGGGGCTTCTGGGACTTCCAATCATGGTGGTTAGTTTTGAATGTGAAAGATAATTGTGTTGGCCAGTAAACTAACTAAAATGAAAATAGAAATTTCTCACTGTTAGGCAGAACTTCAACGTGGCATGAGTTACAGGGTTAGAGGAAGTGCAAGCTTTTTTATAGGCGCACAGGTGTGTTAGAGAGGGAGTTCAACAGGCATTTCATTGTGTGTGGTCTTGTGATAATACTCTTCTAAGTTACCTCCCCCATCCCCCCCTCATCCGTCCACACACACACCCTCAGTTGCCCTCCTTCCTCTCTTTTCACTGCTCATACGCTTCTTCCCACAAATCACTTGACAAATGGGCTGCCCACAGGTGTCGTCGGCAGAGCTCCCCTCCCCAGCTGCCCCCCCGTCTTCCACGGCATGGGAATGGGGGCGACGTTCCTATTGTTCACAGCTGCTTGTGTCAACGTGACATGCCCACCTCCTCCGTCCTCCCCAGCGCAGCGGGACACACTGCCACCCGACGACTGGGAATCCAGTCATAACCAGAGCCCTGGCTCAAGGTCTTGGCACGCTGCGGCCAAGTGAATAAAACAAGTGGCGGATATTGTCTGCTAAGCCCTGAGAACTGGAGTCTCCCAGTCTAGAGATCAAGATAAAGCTGCTCTCTGCTCTCATATCAAACAATGCAGCTGGTTATGAGCTCTGAACACAGATAAATCATTGTGTTTGACATTGTGTCTGACCGACTGCGAGGCATCTGACTCGTGCTCGAAAAGATGGGCAAAGTGTTTATTACTTTCTCCAGGCGAGAACTGTGTGTTGATGTGAAATACGGGGCAGGTTTGTTGTGAAAATACAGGCTTTTTAGATCTGAGACGTGTCAATAAGGCTGCGGTGAAGGTGAACACAGTCTGAACCTTTGACTCTCACATACTGTGTTTACATGCACACAGCTACAGCTTCATATGCACTTTACGTTTTGTCTTAATAAGAACAGTATATAAGTAGCAGAGCTGACATGATTAGCTGATTAACTGAGATAAACAGAAAATTTGAGAAATGATCAATCTTTTTAGTCGTTCGACAAGCGATTTAAAGACGTCAATGTGAACTTTAATTAGAAATCTGGAATATATAATTGATTTTCTTTGTGACAAGCAGTGCACTCTGGGAAATCCTCTCAATTGTTGAGGTGGTGGTGGCAACAAAGACGCTTGCATATCATCGTTCTAATCTGCCTCCTATAACCTGTATGAGTCCAGCTTCCCGTCTGTGGCGTTTGGCAGTGTTCAGACTGACATAAACGCTGCATGAAATAAAGTTCAGCCCTCTCATTAATTTCACCACATGGACCCAGTTTGGTGCCTACAGAGAGGGCAACAGCAACAATGCACAAAAATTGAAACCCGTCTCAACGTTTGCAGCAGCACGATGCAGATTCATCCGTCAAGACACTGCGCTGGACATGAAGTACTATGTGCAGTGTTTCTGAAAGCCTGCAGTTATCCAGTAGCAGCTAAAGCCCACATGTGCTTTGTTTGCTTCCCATCCCCGCCCTCCTCCACAAGTTTCCCTCCCCCACCCTGACTGCCTTGCCTGCAACTGTCTGGGCTGCACTCTCCTTAACCTGCAAGTAATTGTCCTTCACCCAGCCAGAGAACATCTCACAGCTCACCAAACAAATGATTTTTACTGATTAACCACACAAAAACACTGACATCCACAAGTGTAATCTGAGCCTAAAATCTTTTTCCTTTTTTCTATTTTTTTTTTTTTTTTTTTTGTCTTTGTTTCCTGTGAATCTGCTGTGATCTCTTCTGTGGTCCAACAGCTGCAGAGTGGCTCAGTGATTTGGCTGATAAGATTCCAGTACAGGCATACATTCACAAACCCACACATACATACGCAGACCCCCCATATCAGCAGTTTTCATCTCTTGTTTCAGAACAGCTGCAGGCATGCATGCAAGCAGTCAACGCTGAGCTCTGCCCGCAGAAACACAAACACTGATATATCATCTCATTTAAGTCAGGATCTTTAGACTGGCATATAATGGCTTAGTGGCAATATTTTAATGTTAACCATTTTCAGTGGTTAGTGTGCCTACATTTGTTTTATGATTCACAGTGTAAAACTTATATCATTTCTGTTTTCTCTTTTTCTTAAATCTTCTAAACTTGGTTTTGTTAATTAGGCCAACAGTTTAGGAGAAACGTCACCCAATTTAATAATGATCCAGTATCGCGATACTGGAAGATAGAAGCGCGATATCATGTACCTGCATTTACTGTATGTTCTTCTACTAATTTAATTAGCTTTTTCACCTGAATATTCATTGTATCTGGTCCAGGTTTCTGTCATCCTATTCTGAAAGCGCACTTCAGTTTGTGAGATGATTGGAGCGCTGCCCATTTTCACACCTGGCCTGTCTCAGTGGAAATGCATCGTTTCGGACTGTGGGTTTCACACAATTGAGATTATTATTTAATACAGTCAAAATAAACAACAGTGTGTGTGTGTGGGGGGGGGGATTGTTGTTAGTAGGACTGGCCAGGGCACAGGGAGTAGCCTCTCCTCCTCATTAACACAGCAGTGCACCTGTGATCACTCTGATATTCTCTTTGAGAGCATTAAGGTTCTCAGCGGGGGGGAATTTGAGGGTGGGGGGGGCTGGGATTCGCCATTTTGATCCTGGTGAATTAGGTGTGGCACGCTCGCCCGACAGCTCGCCTCATGTCTGGTACATGGGATAAAAGGAGAGGGAGTGCACAAACAGGCCTTTGTTGTAGGACAGGCGCTGCTCAAATGCTAATAAAGTCTGATGATACAAACAGACACAACAATGCAGAAAGTTCAGACCAATGTGAATTCACACACAAGACACGCATTCAGAGCAATGGAAGTGTTTGTGACTTCTCTGTGTGTTTGATAGAGACGCAGCTCGTAATCACCAGTGAAGCTAATTGTGTAAGATTTTTATGTAAAAAACAATGGGAGGCTACATCATCATATTCCCACTGAATAGATTCAGCCTGTTTACATTAGTGATTATGCTGACCAGAGGAATTTCTCATCATGCTGTTTTTGGAGGCTCTGCTTCTTGCTTTCTGCTGTAGTGTAAGTGTATGGCAGCTCCTTGAATATTTTAAACCAATTAATCAATTTTTATGAAAATTTTATTAGCAATATTTATTGAGGTCAGAACCAAAAGAAAAAGGCTTTGGTGTTTACTCTTTGATGTGATGTGAAGCATATTCATTTAGCGCAGGCCCATATGAAGATAGGAGTGTACTGGAAAGCTGAGTTACAGAAGCAGAGATTGGCCTGGATGTGACATTCATTTTACAGTATTAACAAAATTCTTGTCTTGTTTATGAGTGCCTGCATTTTTGTTTCTTAAGGTTTGTGAGTAGTTTAAACTGAAAAGTGCTCACTGACTTGACAAACTCTCGTGTGTGTGAATGTACTCTGTTGTTTCTGTGTATTTGCAGCGAGCAAAAACCCTGCAAATATTCTACATCATGGTGTTTTTGGTGGTTGTAGGAGAAATAGTACTGATTGTAGGGGTCCTTCTTGGAGCTCGGTCGTAAAGACATATCATATAACCAGTTTGATTCTGGCCAGCTACCATTGTTTCATAACCGTCACTCTCCGCATGTTTCCCGTCTGAATCTACATCGCCAACTATCCAACAGAGGCAAAAGTGCCAAAAGAAATAGTATTGAACAGGTCTGATGCTCTCACAACAATGACTGTTTTATTCAAAGTTAGTTGGTTTCTGGGAATCGAAATGGAAGCGATTACCTCAGGCCAGCTCCTTTCTGCTGGAGGGTTGAAGGAAAGCTGATTTTAGTTGGCACCCAGTTTGCAGCTTTCAAGGATGTTCGGCACTGTGATGATGACCACAGGGCCGGGGATAAGAAGGCCTTTGTTGGAGTACAGCAGCGAGTCAGTCTGCTGTCGTCAGAGGTTTGATTGGGGAAAAAAGGTCTCCTATTTTTAGTGTTAGAATAACAGCGGAGGCCTCGTACCTGGCCCCTCTTACCTTAATGTCTCGTCTTTCACACACTTTAATATGAGACGAAGAAGGAATCACTGTCGTTTCCAGATTCTCTCGACCTCAAAACGTCTTTTTTTTTTTTTTTTTTTTTTTGCCTACCTTCAGTTAAGTCATATTACTTGACATGTTGATGAATGTTAAGTTCATCGAGCCGAATGGTTCCAAAGGTGGGTGGTTTAACGCACGCATTTCTCAATAGGTCAGGACGTCCTGCGCACTTGTGGTTGGTGTTTTGTCCAAAGATACCAATCCATTTAGAGCAAGGAAATCCAATCATGTATCCTCAAATTGATATTTATGTTTGAAATGGAAAACAAACAGTTAAATTCAGCATTTCCCCAGAACTACAGCATTGTGGTCAGGGGTATTTCTGGATTGTGGAAACTGCATCTGCCCTGGTTCCTAGTTTAGTTTCAGTGACTGTATTCAGGCACTAGCAGTAAGGTGGTAGACAGTTGTACATCTACAGGTGTTATAGTTGGATTGGGCCCAATTTGTATTTATGTTGTGTTTCTATTTATCGCCGTGGGGTCGAGTTTCTAGTAAACTGTGTTTCTGCAGGCTTATTCTCCAAATTTGTTTTCGTTCTGCTGATACCCAGAGGAAACCCCCCTTGATGTAGATACAGTGTTTAGCCTGTTGACCTTTAATTAGCCATCCTGTGGCTGTGGAGCAACCTGCGTGCCAGAGACCAGCAGCTCCGGAGGGGGGCTATTGATGAGCGGTGGATGCCGAGGAACAAGCCGCACTCACTGCTGAACATCAGATACAAGCATAAATAAAACATTTATGTTTCTCCTTTAATGAAGTCTCACCCACTGGGTGTGATGATGAAAAATTAATGTGGCTGCTGAAGAAGTTGCTAACCAGCGGGAATGATTAGCAATTCTTTAAAAGCCAGTGTTGGCGGATGGTTTGTAAGGGGATGGAAGATCTAGTGAAACCCGCAAAACAAGTAGAGAAACATTCAGCATGGCAACATGTTTTTGTAAGACATGCGGTGCGCAGGTTAAGAGAGTTAAGATGCCAAAGGGGCTTCAATGGATCTCTTGAAAGCATTAACTCAGAAACACAGATTGCATTTTGTGGACACTATAATCCAAATATGTTCATTTTAGAGAACTTGCTGAATAAAGATAGAGGAAAAACCACCAAAGACAAGAGGATAGCTGGTGTCTATATAACTGTTTTAAAGTGGAGTCAAAACCTGTTAAAATCTCCCTCTGTGTTAAGCACAGCAAATCAAATCACACAGAAGTTTTGTACATCTTTTTCTGTGTGCGATAAGTTGTAATGTTTTTAGCGACAACCAGGCCACAACAACAAACGGTGAGATTCACTGAGCACATCCATGACATGCAGACACATAACTGGCAGGAATCACTCACAGAATTAACCTATTAAAGAATCATCATGGTACAACTCTTCAGGTTGTACTGTGATGTGCTCTTCAATCTGTAGAAGATGAGAAATTGTTCGGCAAAGTGAAAGTGGCCAAACACAACATACATGGAGGATGTTTTGTGTTTTTGGGGGAGGTCAACAGCCATTTCTATGGTCATCTTTATGGCTGGAGGTTGGTAGCTTGCTTTGTTCCACGTTCTTCATCCTGCCTATGAAGCTTTGATTGGTCAGTGATCCTCCATCACCAATCACCAAATTTATTTTAATCATCTGGAACCAGGCTGTGTGTGTATGCTTCCTCCAGATAAAACCAAATTGCCTTTTGCACTTGGGAAAGGTGGCCCGTAATCATGCCAAATGAGTACCAGAATTGCACTTTGCTGTCTCATCCGCTTAAACACAACCTCAGTTGCAGCTACCATGGTGCGTGGGGGATTGTTCGGAGCCAGAAAAATACAAACCAGGTGCAAAAGGTTTGACTACTGCCATACATTTCCTGACCTGGATCTGCTACATGCTCCGCTGCATGAAAGAAAAAAAAGGGGGGGGGGGGGGTTACTGATGCATAAGGTGCCTTTGAGGAGATTCCCAGCACTTCCTTATTTCTCTATGTGAAAGAATAAAGGCCGGGCCCTTCGCTGCCACTCCCTGTCACTCAGGGAACAGGCTGCTGGGAGATTTGTGCCAGATGCTGCTTCTGAAACCATTGCCATATCAGTAGGACAAGGAGCTCTCATCTCCACTGTAGGGCTGTGTGCTTTCACTGTGCGAGTGTGTGTGTGTGTGTGTGTGTGTGTGTGTGTGTGTGTGTGTGTGTGTGTGTGTGTGTGTGTGTGTGTGTGTGCTGTCTTTGATGTCAGGCAGTACACTGTGTCCCCCAGGTGTTCGACACCACACCAGGGTTGCGTATTGAGAAATCCTCCTCCCTGTCATCCACACTTACATGCTAGCTTTTTACACCCTCCATCCTCTGAGGGACCCTCAGTGTCTGCACACAACTTTTATTCAGGGAGTCCTGAAAAACTCTGAAACACCGATCAGTTCTTACTTTTTCTCAGAAGTAGCTTCAAAAAAGCAGATTTTCTTTTTCCAAAATGTATGTGGAATAAAATGTATGACATTACATATGCATAATATGTAATTTCCATTCACTTGAATTGGAAAGTGTTGTCAGACCCCACTGTATATGCTTGTTCCAAAATGTCTTTGATCTTCATATTTTAATATTCAAACCGAAGACACCACGTTTTTATATATATTAATATTCCAGTCTTTTTATTGTTTTCTACACATCTCCTCAAAAATCAGCCTGACATGCCCCAGTGAACACGGGGGTTTACAGAACACTTATAACTGGACGTTTTCATGTTCTTAGAGGCATTCAGTCTCATTTCATGGTTCATCAGCCATGTGAAGGATTAGGGTAAGTAAATGAGGCCGGGTTGTTGTGTCAGAGGTGATTTGGACTCTTATCAGTGGCAGAGCTGCAGATCTACTGCAGGCCTAAGCTGACAACCTTAATCAAATGGGGAAGCCAATAATGGTGACCACTTTAGTTAGCGTCTGAGGGTATTGTCTGCCTGTTGGGCACATAATGAGCTACTGTATGCAGAGGCTGTCCTGGAAGTAGCCCCCTCATTATGCCTGTTGTTTGTCTGATTTGTATTGTGAAAGTACTGTGTGAGTCTGTCTGTGTTTGCCTTTGAATGAAAGGACAAAAAACTACTTATTTGTCATCTTTGTGCTCTTAATTCTGTCTGTGTCCCCTATAACACACTCAAGCTTCTCTGTAAATGTTCTCAAGGAGTTAAAAGTGTTGCATAACATTTATTTTAGAGTAATCTCTAATCATTCCTGATATTGTATTTGTGGCACCAAGTGAGATCTGTCATGCAGACATGCATTCAGCCGCTGTGCGTCTGTGCTTCTGTGGACTGCGGTCTCTGTCCACTGGTGTTTATGGGAAATGTGGTCTTAATTTGGAGGCAGGTTGTGTTACATTTGGCATTTGCTCGTCCTCGTTTCCTCTCATCCAGCAGTACTATTTGTCTCCTTCCAGGAACCAAGGAGATGTGAGGAAAGGAGGAAAGAAGGAGGCGGAAGGGAACAGAAATGGGGAAGCCGGGTTTTTACTTTGTGACAAAAAGTCAGTGTCCATTACATGAGAAGTGGCCTGATCATAACGTCAGTCCAACAGCCAAGCACAGACCAAGAACATGAATGTGTACACCAGATTTTATGACTTTCCATCCAGTAGTTGTCAAGACATTTCATTTAAAACAATCAAATAACTGAAGATCAGCAAAGTCAGTTAGTTGGGACACATCCTCTGAGAACCATGAGAGTCTGTACAGTTTTGTGCCAATTCAACGAAGACGCAGTGAGAGGAGAAGTGAACATTTTGAGCTACTGATGGCACTAGGAAGAAGTGGACGTGTTTCAGCCCAAGGCTTTCTTCAGTTTTTCTGAGACCATGTGGGTGTGACCCTTGTTAAATAGCTGCTGCATTAGCCTTTAAAAAAGTGTTATACAATATAATGCGAGTGCTGACGACCTTTTTGCTATTTCTGATATTTGTGTTTTCCGCTTGTTCAGAAATCAAGATTTATCATTTGACAAGTTTGGCTTCAGGTGAGGAAAGGGATTTTGCATAAAACTATAAAAGATATTGTATTGACACCAGTGCAGCGATGGCAGCACTGAAATCAGTTTCTGGATCACAAAGGAGAGGATGTAGGGAAGGAGAGCATTCAAACATGAGCATGAACCATATCATGACAGTGATTTTCAGGATGGTTTAATTTAATTGCTATAATCCTGTTATTTTAAGAATGACATAATAAAGACTGAATAATAGACAACCAGCGTTTTGTGACGAAATCTACCTCTTAGTGGAGAAGTTAATCTGCCATTTGAGATGTAATTGTGTTTGTTGTTGAGCTGGGAAAGTCTCTCTGTCCCCTTCTGTTGTTCATCCCTCTGACAGGTCATTTGGGGTCCTGTCCAGTCACAAGCCTGATCCTGTCAACACATTCAAATATTCTGAATGAATTAGCTCTGTATCATCCAGACACAGACAGCAGACAGCCACGAATGTATGCACACACCCACACACACCCACACCCACAGGCAGCAGTTTTGGTTGTCAGGGTCCATAGATCATGGGTCGTGTGTGTTTGTGCTTTAGTCCATGCAGCATAAAGTCACAACAGGAACAGATAAGACCGGTCCCAGGTTGGCTTTGGAAGCCAAATCCCCAGCAGCCCCCCAGTGCTAATCGGATTAGCTGAAAAGTTAGCAGCACGGCCCCAAAGAGACAAAACAGTTTTTGCACTGACTTCTGTGACATATTTTGCTCTCCAGTCTCCATAATCTGCTTCTTGTCTAAAAGCCGTCTCACATTATCTTTGTCGTAGTAAACAACCACCTCAGTACACGATGAACTGTTTTTAACCTTTGGTCATAGATATTCCAGGAAGTAACAGTTTTTAAGCTCTGGGGATGAAATGGCATTTTTTGGCTGACTGGTGGGTGGGGTGGGTGTGTGTGGGGTGGGTGGGGTGGGTGTGTGTGTGTGTGTGGGGGGGGGGGGGGGTCTGATCCACCCAGGTGGGGGAACAATGGCGCGCCGGTTGTCTTAAAAGGAATGGTTGGCTGAGCATAGGCCCGGACAGAGGAGGGAGGGACAGCCAGAAAAAAAAATGAGTTGTGAAAATGATTGGTGCTTGGTGGGCGGAGGGGGGGTGATGGTGATGGGGGAGCAGCCGGTTGAATGGGGGCAGCAGGGTGGCAACTGGACTCTTAAAGCTTTTTTTCATGCATGGTCTGTTTCAACCAACGCTGAAAACACATATGAGGACACTGAGGTCTGGCTCTTGCTAATTGTTTTCCTTTTATTTTTGAAAAGCATTAAATTGTCGAAAACAACTGGAATGTCCCTGGGTGTGTTTTGTTTGTTTTCTTCTTGCCTCTGCGTATTAGACAATACTAAATGTATATTTTCCCAGATAATACAGCTGCACAGTGCCCCAAGACTTTGGCTTATACTAATAACAGAAAACACAATACAACTGAAAAAAATATGAATATTTCTGCCTCAAGACAATAAAGCTTGTTTCTCACTTTTGTGTTTTGTATGATGTTCTTTATTCTGTAGAGTTCACGAGTATAAAGGAACCAAGTGCATTCAATTCTGTAGAAGAGTGCTCCATGTATGTCGCATTGCACCTCTATAACACAATCAAAATTAATGCAGCAGAACCAGAGAAATTGTCTTTTTCTTCTTGTCAAAAAATGGTGCGTACGTTCCCACAATGCAACTCCACCACTTACAGTTTGATCAGAGATTTGGGAATGTTACGCTAACAGCAGCTAATATAGCCTCAAGCTGCTAGCCTCAAGCAGAGATCGAAGAGCGGACTGCAGGGATCTGATCAGTCTTCAAGGAAAGGAGCCACAACTTTAAGCAACAGACAGATACAGAGATACTTCTGTACTTTGCTGTGCTCATGAATAAAAGTCCTGCAGACAAATCAAGTGGTGAGAGTAAGCAGAAGCGTGAGAGACTACTCCAAAATAGTTAATAACAACACACGACAGATTAAATCCACTGAACATCAGTGACAGTGACACCTGGCAGTGTGGGGGGTGGGGGGGCGCGTACCCTTTATCATCTTGCATACCAACTCCGAACCAGATTAAACAGGGAAAATGGACTTTTTTCGTGCCATCTTGTTTTCTTTTGTCACTGTGTGAGCTGGCCCCTTTATAACAGCAGCCAAGTCCAACATGGCTAAGAAAGCTCTTGGCTGTCTGACTCAACAGCCCAGTGTCAAACTGGCTAGCCTTCCTATGCCTGCATTCTCTCGATGATGCCTAGGGAACTGGTTTTCTGGCCAAGATGTGGTTTTGTGGTTACAGTCAGCCAGGCAGAAGGGGATGAACATTATGCTATGCGGACAAGAAGCCTTTTCTTCTATGTTCTGCTAACATGGCCGACTGGCTCCAGGTTTGTCTGGGAAGACAAGTCATTCATTTGCCAAACACAGGGCAGTTTAGAATTAGATTAGGATTGAGTCGAAATTAAAGTTGGATATAAAGAACCGATGTTGGGTTCAAGTCACAGTGAATTCCATTTTTTATTTGGAGTTTGTTACTGTTTTGAATGGTTCATGAATTATACGGGGACCACGGTGCAGCACCCGCAGAAAGCATGGAGTTGATTTATGTACATGTCTCTGTGTTTTTCAGCCTGGGCCAAGGTGGAGCTGACGATGCATGAGAGTGTTGAGGCGTACCTGGGTGACTCGGCTCAGATCCCCTGCCAGTACAGCTTCACTGACGCCAACAATGAGCCCAGCTTTGTCATGATCCAGTGGTTTGTGGTGAGTACTGCTGGACCCACTGTGGAAAACTGACACTGTCTATCCAACTGCTCATGTACTGGGTAGGGCTGCCCCCACCCCCCTCAATAATTTGAATCATCAACCCCAGCTCATTTTCTAGTTGAAGCACCACATTTCATCTGTCCAAACAGAAGAAATAAGAGGGTAAATGCTGAGACCTACATACCTAGACTCTCTCCTTTGTTAATTTTAAGATGATTTAAAGATTTTAAGATGATTTTCTTTGATGTGGATGCTCACTAACCCTTTTTTTTTTTTTTAAAGTTATAGGCTACAGGCTCATTCATCTACCAGGGTGCTGAGCAGGAATAATGTAGACTTAGTCAGTAGGAACATGATCAGTAGGAATTCCAGCGCACACAAGGGATGTCAAGGTCATCTTCGGTTATTAATAGACAAACATGATTACAAATCAGTGTGTGAAAAAGGCATTTGGTATTTCCTGCTTTCTCAGACTTGCTATTTACATGATCACTGACAAGTTTGTGCTTTTTAAAGATTCTCATGGCTCTTAATAACAGATCACGAGACACAAACATTTACATTTCTAAATCCATGATATAGATATCACATATAAACTGTGTACAACTCATGTTTATATATATGTAAGAAGAGTTAAGCTCCAACAGCTGATAAAAATGTATAAGGAAACATTTGAGTCTAGCGTCTAATCCTGATGGGGGGGGGGGTAATGTGCCTCAACTCTGCCTGTGCACAGCTAAATGACCCAAAGGTATAGAAAACAGAGGGAACATCATTCCATCACAGGAAACTATTGAAATCTAGAACTTTATTTAAACCATTATCCAAAATTAAAAACTGCGTGATGTCATAACATTGACACAGACGCATCAGGATCCATCTGATGCCGCTCAGCCTGATGCTCTGCCTGTCCGACACCAAGCTTAAGTCAGTGTGAGAGAAACCAGCTGGACACATGTTTTACCCATCATGCCTTGAGGCAACACTGGCCAATATCAACCACTGATTTAACCTTAAAGTGCTGTTTGTCTGAGATGCTGAGTGTAAAGTGAAGTGTGTCTTGACTGTGTGTTTTCTCGCAGAGAGCGGTCAGTGACAGCTCCCGGAAGCGGATCTTCTACGGCGACAGCAATCAGCAGGTGGTGGACAACAACACAGAATACAGCGGTCGCATCCAGGTGACTTCGGATCAGCAGGGAATTCTGACCATCCAGGACGTCCAGATCTCAGACGAGAGGGAGTTCTTCTGCCAGGTTAATGGGCTGGCTGCCGGGAGTGCAGAGGGCAAGACCCACCTCAGGGTGTTTGGTAAGAAAGTGACCAAAAAAAAAGAAAAGTAAAATAAAATCTTAAGAATGTCATAAAGATTTATCTTTGTTTCATGAAACTTAAGTGATGATTTTCCTCATTCAGCTCCTCCAGACGCTCCAGTGATCGAGGGTGTCCCTGCTGGAATATCTGTGACCAACGAGGTGCCGTCTAAGGTGAGTCCACTTAGTCTTAGATGCTGAGAGCGACCAGTACAATAATCTTCAGGATGTAAAGTCTGTTGTTTGTCAATATTTGAGTTTCCCGCACTCCACTGAAGATTTGTCAATGTGACTCTCCATCCAGGTTGCGTCATGTGAGGCTCAGAACGGCTTCCCTAAACCCAATATCACCTGGTACAGAAACAGCCTGCCACTGATGTCCTCACCTGGACGTAAGTGAAAACAGTAGATGGACCCGCTGTGTCTGTGTCACAGGGTCTGCCAGGTAGCAGCCCTGTCTTTCCCCCTGGTTTAATTAAAGGCCGTGACTTTTCCCTATTGTAATTTAGGGTTCTGCTCATTCATACAGCTCTGGAGCAGGGAAATCTTTTCTACATACACCAAACTGTAAAAACCAAAAGCATCTCAGAAACCTGGGATCTTTTTAGCCATGTTATGGGGATATCTGTCATTTGGCTCACACAGATTATGAGATTTGGTACATTTGTTCATGTTCTCCACAGGATGAATCTTAATACATTTTGCTGTACTTTGTGTTTAATGCTAAGTAGTAAATGTTAGTAAGCTAACCTGCTAAGCTAAAATGGCAGCTGTCGTATATATATTACCTGCTAAACATGTTTTTATTGTTAGCATACTGATGTATATTGTCCACGCTTCAGATGTAAACGTGTTGATCCTGGTGACCCGGGAGTACAGTGGCTTCTACTCCGTCCAGAGCACTTTGGAGTACAAGGTGGTCAAGGAGGACAAGGACGCCCATTTCTCCTGTGAGGTCAGCTTCTTTGTCCCGGGAGCCATCAGGACAGTCGAGTCCAACAGCGTCAACATCACTGTTCACTGTGAGTAACACAATTCCTCCAAAGCCCTGTCATCTTTGGGAAGTCCAACCTCAGTTCGGTCAGTTCACTGTTTCCTCTGCTGTGAGGCCACATGAAGTTACAGCAACCACTCAGGCTTTTAGTTACAAATTCTTTTCTTTTCATTGTGCTAGGTTAAGGTTTAAGAGGCATAGAAGCAAACTTATTTTTTCCGTGCTCTCCCTGGGTTAAGACGAATAGATTTTTTTTTCTACAGACATTTGTTTCTGAAGTTGTCTGTTCTAATTTCACATCTTCTTGCAGAAGAAATGAAAATGAAACAGGGAAAATATTTATAGATTTAAGGAACATAAAAGGAATGTTAAAAATATAATTTTACTCTCAATTAGAAACTTTCAGGTTAAACATTGTACTCTCTGTAATTTGTATATTTCTAATTTGTTGTATTTTAAAACAATACTGTAGTAAGTTATGTTTCTCTCATTAATTTATAGTGACTTTAGAATTTAATCCTGTTTTTATCTTAATTCCATTGATTGTTTTATACTTGCTGTTGTGATTTTTTTTTTTCTGTATATTATTTTTACATGTGTTGTGTAGAGACTGTTGATTTGTATTGAATCCAGTCCTCTGTGTTTTGTTGCATATCATTGCGTGACTGTTGCTGGAAGTCATTTTTATGTTTCAGTTGACTGTAGCAGATGCTAATGCATTGGTCAAACCTGCAAGCTGTTATTGGAATAATTCATGAGCCACATCAGGAACACTGCAACCCACGCATCCATAACAGTCTTGGTGATAACTTTTTAATGTCTGTGTAACATTTAAGAAGACGCAGCGTTATGTTAGAGGTTCACGGCTCAGCTTATTTATTATATTCTTATTTATTCAGCTAATTTTCTTTCCCCTCCAAACGACGCCTGTGTCCTGTTGTCATGGAGGAAAATCTCTACAGTATTGTAATTTTAAAATAGATTATTTTCCCTCTTAACCAATTACAGAAACAACAGATTGTCTTTTAAAGGGGAATTCCACCAATTTTACTCATGAAGAGCAATTTAGTAAGTCTTTTAATGCTGTGGAGGAGCTTTCTGTGGTCAGAATAAAAGCATTTTGGAGCTTGATAATTGTCGGGTTATCCTGGTCTTTGCTGCTTGCATTTCTTTAATTTCTAAGGAAATGCAAAGCTGAATCGCACGAATACCTCTTTAAACCCTGAAATATTCAGTAATGACATATTAATTTAAATTCCCATCATCCAAAAGCATTTTAACAGCCACATTATTTCCTCTCTCCTCTGTTGGCCCATTGTTGTTTGAAACAGTTTTGTAGGGACGCTGTGGCAGGCAGAGCCAAACTCAGTCTGTGCTGTCAGCGCTGTGGAAATGGCCTTGTTAAAGTGACTTTAGCAGCTCGCTGAATAAGCCTGCTTAATTTCATTTTGTGTGTGTGTGTGTGTGTGTGTGTGTGTGTGTGTGTGTGTGTGTGTGTGTTTAGACCCCACCACCATGGTGGAGCTGTGGAAGGAGTCGCCCCAGGGCTTGGTCAAAGAGGGGGATACTGTGGAGCTGCGTTGCCAGGGTGATGGCAACCCCCCGCCGCCCTTCATTTTCAGCAGAGAACAAGTAAGAATGGAGGGTCTTTTCTCACCCTAAAACTCCCCAAGAGAGAATGGGTGACACACAGGAGACATGTAGGGAATGTTTTTGATATGCAGAGCTCACAGGGCCCCATGTAGACATGAGTGTGCAAGGTCTGTGAAGGCTCTCTCAGCTCTGACCCTGCAGATCCAGGCTGTGGTCCGAGACCGGAGGCCACACTGACGGGGCTCATGGGTAGGACTCATTCCCATGTCAGACACACATCCATTGTATGTGCAGACAATACAAAAAACTCAGCTGACCGCCGTTTTAACTTTTCATAACTGGGCAGTCATGGACGTTTGGTTTGTGGTTGTTGGAACAACGGATTTAGAGTTTAAAGTGTAATTTTTACGGTGAAAGACGATGAAGAAAAAATGCATTTGTTCTTTCTTGTGTTTTTTTTTTGTGTGTGTGTTATGCAATATTTTACTCTCTCAAAACAAAATGAATTGAGCTCTGGAGACAGTTACTCTGCTAGACACTGCTTTAACCAGACAAAACGTCTGTCAAGACTCAATCTGCCGGGCTCATTACGCAAAAGAAAACACAATTGTTATATGGATGAAAAGGAATTTTGCTGTTATAAGATCATTACGTCCTGTTCTTGATGTGTTGCATTATCCACTTTTAACTGCTCCACAAAACAAATCATTTGCAGTTATGATGCAAACACATTTTGAATAAACTGAATTTATTGTCCCTTTAGCAACTATTTTGCGAACTGAGAGTTGGCAAGGTTGCTAGCTCCCTTCTCCTGAAAATGTTGCATTATTATTTGACCTGAGAGTGGCACTAGAGGGTGTGTGAAGGCAATAGAAGATTAAATGGTGGGTTCATCATTTTTAACACCAAAATGTGGAAGTAAATCACTTACGCACTCGTGTTTCTCTTATGATATTGAGTGTGTTATTAGAAATGAATGTGCTCTTGTTACTCAGTGAAGAGGCCCACTGTTCTCCTCATCCTGTGTAATGCTTAAAGAGGTCCGGGGCTGTATGTGGTTTGTGTCTTGAGGTATATTTAGGTTACTTGTGTTATCGACCAATATGTGTTTATTTCTTTTGTTTCTTTGTTCACTCAAAAAAAGGTTAGCCTGACTCTGTATTGTTGGGATTTTGCTCCTCAGCTTTGTGTGAGTCCTGTCCCTTCATTGATCAATAATAATCTGCTCATTAATCTTCAGGTCAATCAGTGAATGTGCTTTTATTTCTGTGTCCGTGTCCTCCACTGTCATGCCACCAATTACATTTTGAGACATTGTGTATATACGGTATCAGGCTGTGGGAGGTTATTACAGTTGATGTTGTGGAGAAGATGTATGACTACAGTCAGTTTTATGACAGTCCATCCTGTAGCTGTCAAGATATTTCACTCTGGACCAAGGGACAGTGAAATGGATGAACCAGTCAAACGTTATCGCTCACACTGTCAGTTGTTTATGCCCACTAGGCTCAGTTTTGTCCAAACATACTCACCATAGTTGTACAGACTCACAGTTTTTACAGATCAGGGAAAAGTGTAACAGACATGTTGTGTGCTTCATTGTTACTTTAAAGTAAGCAGGTTTAGATATTAGGCTTAAATATTTAGGACTTGCTTAAACACGGTCTCAGAGTCTGACCGCTTGTGGTTGCTGCCCTAATGGATTCTGATGTAAATTGTGGCTGCTTTTGGAGCTGTGTCCCCACATCTCAGCTGTGTTGCCATGATGGCCGAAACTAGGAATAGAAGACTGAAAAGAAAAAAAAAATAATTCCTGAAACCGACATCAGCTTCTGGCAATAAATTTCAGATGTCATCAGCTTTTTATTTTTAAAGTTGAAAGTGATGAAATCATGCATCATTTGGGAAAACTAGGATTTTAGGCTGGCAACCAAAGCAGGATTTTCACCGTGTTTGATCGCTCTCTAAGAGAACTCCAAAGATTACATGATGCACGAGTGGGCGGGTTTGATTCATCAGCTGTTTTCCACCCACAAACACTCTCTCCACAAAACTGAAGGAACTCAGTCACCTTTTTTTTTTATGTAATGCTAAAGTTATGCTAACGTAGCTCACTTTCCTCGTCGCTTTTCATTGCTTTAACATGCTCACAGTATGGAACCAGGTCACAGATACAGTCTGTGTTGCAGGAGCCGGACGATGACCTGGAGAGCAGAGGTGACGTGTTGATCCTGGCACCGGTGTCGCGGAAAGACAGCGGCATCTACCAGTGTCGCCCTCTGGACTCCGACGGATACACCGAGGTCAAAGGAGAAATGCAGCTCACTGTGCACTGTGAGGACCGATCACACCTGCAGAAACTTACACACAAACACATACATGTAAAACATAACATATATTGGGCGAGCTGTTTTCCCCTGCTTCAGATCTGTGTTGAGAAAGTCTGCTCCATATTTAATGCACTGACATGAGATTCATATTGATCACCTCAGTCTCTGACAGAAATACGAACTGTTCCTTTCCCCTTTGAATTCATTCCACTCAACCTTGTGACGCCGTCTTCTGTGTCTTGATTTCTCTGTGTTTGTCGTCTGCAGATTTGGACCCAGCCGTGGTGGTTCCTAAAGACTCGGAGTTCATGCTCAAAGGAGAGGATCTGACCGCGACCTGCAACGCTCTGTCCTCCCTGAAAACATCCACTGTCTGGTACAAAGTACGTACACTCTAGACTTTAGCACAGATTACACTACATCAGCTTCACAATCATACAAGGAGCAGGCAGTGAGGGGATAGAAAAATGTTGAGACTAGCTGAATGCTCAATTCTTCTAATTGTTTGTGTGTGTAGGATGGGAAGCAGGTGGGTAAGGGGAACACGTTGCACCTGCAGGACGTCACCTACGAAACAACGGGAGAGTACATATGTGAGGTGACCGTTCCCTCCCTGCCCGCCCTGCACACCAGCGGCTCCGTTCACATCATCGTCCAAGGTCAGTTCCTCCCACCCCCACCCCCCCACCAACTCACCAACTTCTCTTGTGACACCAGGAGAAGTTTCCAAACAGTACAGACACTTTGATGCCCTTTCAACATTAAACACAGCCAAAGTTAAACAAATAATTTTGTCATTAGGTAATTTTTACATCCATTTTCTTTGTATTTCTAATGCACAAAAAAAGTTCTACTTTATTGTTTTTGTTGTGTGACTTTTTTAATGAATAGCCTATCTACAAACTCTATTTCTGTTTCCTCCAAGTTAATGACCTTGAGAACTCTGATTTGAAACACCTGTGCTAGTTACTGTAAATGTCAGCCAGGTACCTGTTGGGCTTTATTTAAAAGAAGGCGGTGTGCTGAAATGTTGATCTTTAGAACTTGAGGTAAAAAAGGATTTGAGTAATGAGTGCGGCCTTCCTCTTCTTCTTCTCACATTAAAAACCCATCAGGAAAGAGGCGGATCGTGCCATTTCAGGCTGCAGGAGGACCTTTAATGTGTAACATCTGTGCAGGAAGTGTTGAGTTGCATTGACAGTAGCTCAGTATTTCTGTTAAACCTCAGAGCAGCAGCAGGGGTGAGCATGATGTGACTCTGCTGCTGTACTGGTGGAATTAGTGCATGTACATGATCTTGAATCTATCAAGTCAACAGGTAAACATGGAGGCGGCGTTGAGTTTATAGTAACAGCAAGTTAAAACAGGAGCAGATCAGGAGCAGAACAGGCTTGTTAATGGCAGACGCATTGAATACTGTGTGTGTGTGTGTGTGTGTGTGTGTGTGTGTGTGTGTGTGTGTGTGTGTGTGTGTGTGTGTGTGTGTGTAGGTGGTCCCCAGCTGGTGGGCATGGATCAGGAGGTGCAGATGGAGGAGGCAACAGGCCGAGTGGTAAACCTGAGCTGCGAGGCTCAGGGCCATCCGCTGCCCAGCATCTCCTGGAACATCATCGGCAGCCAGGTATCCGCTCTAACTCACGGCGCCAACACGCTTCACAACATGCAATCCATCATGCATGCAGTGTTCAAGTACAGTTGAAGTGAACATTTGTCCCATTTTGAATTAAACTCCTGACATTACTGCAGTGGTAGTTACAAACCAAATGTTAATATTGTAGTTTCATTTCTTAAATTTTATATTGAAGTTTTATACTTTGTTAAATTGACCACATGACTTTCTGAAAGGAAACCATGTGCTGCTCAACAAATATGAATATGAATCTATGGAAAATCAGCAAAAACTAATGTGGATGTCAACACACGTTTGTAAAGGTTTTGAAATAAGTGAAACTGTAAAAGTTGAAACATAGCCAGCAGTAGATCTGCAGGCAGACTCCTGGTCTGTTTTTTTTTTTTTTAAGTTATTAGATCATAACCTCTTTTACATACATTACTGTATAGTGTTATATTGCAGCTCGTCACGTGAGGCGTCTCCTCGGCCAAACATGAGATTATAATCTTTTTTCTCGAGACGACCAGCAGTATTTTGGAGTCAGATGACCTTCATTTGCCAATAGCAGCTGATGCCCAGAGTTGTAAAGAGAGAAATGTACGTTATTTCCATCATCAAAGTGTGTGTGTCTCTGCAGAACTGGCACGAGGTGGTGAGCAAGGCAAACGAGCACATGACCCACAGTGTGGTGTCAGTCAAGGTCACCTCGGACATCAGCGCTCAGTGCAACGCTTCCAATGACATGGGCACTGAGGTGAAGGCTTTCAGCGTCAAAGCCAGTAAGAGCTTTTCTCTCTCTCTCACTGTGTGAGTGCATCATGATGTGGATTAACAGGGTGGAGAGGGAACCGCTTCAGGTTTTGAAATGATTTAAAAATTATTTTTTAATATTCTGAAACCGTGTGATTTCTTGCATCCTTGGCCTGTAGAGCAGAAATCATCAACAATCTAACGTTTGCATTTAAACAGTGTTAGTTTGGAAAATTCCTACATCATGTGAAGGGGCCACAGCGGGGTTTTTCATCTCGAGCTTTAATCAGACATGACGGGGCCGAAAGAACTACGAAAGAGTATCCTAACCAAAGATGGTCTGAGACCAAATTCCGACAGGATGACCGTCTCACAATATGACTGCTGCTACGACCGTCTACGAACCAACCAATAGGAATGCAGCATGAAATGACGCATTCATTGTTTACCACTGTAACGGTGCAGATGGATGACACGCTGAAGGTTTTATTCTGTACTTGCCTCGTTTCTACATAGTCTACATAACCCCAAAATTAGTTGACGTACTAAAGTTGATGAGTTCCATGTTGTACCGTGTGGCCTGCAATGAATTTATATCTTCAGTCTGTAGGCGCCATTACACATAGTCACCTCCAGAGGAATATGGGATTGTGTGTAATTACCAAAGCAACTGGGATCAAATTGAATATGGTGTGTGTGTGTGTGTGTGTGTGTGTGTGTGTGTGTGTGTGTGTGTGTGTATTGGGGTAATGTTGGTGGACAGCTGCCCACTCTAAGTGTTGTTCTACTTGTTCACAGTTCCCAGGGTCACCACAACTGCTCCCTTCTCTCCTGGTAAGACCGTCGTCCTGACGTCTCTTCATGTTAAAAAACTTTCCCTCTTTCAAGGTCTCTCCTGCCTCTGACTTTAGACTGAGTTCTGTCTGTGACAATGAAGGGTTGGAGGACTACATCCATTATTTATGACTTTCATGCAGAGACTCTAGAACAGGACTGTCTTTGGTTTGCTGGCAGATCTTTAGGATGGCCTGTGGGCATATTGAATATTCTGTTTGATATAGTGTGAAAAATCATAACAGCAGCAAATTCAAGCACAACATTCATTATAAGTCTTGGACCAAATGCTCTGCAGTGGTATAAAACATTATTTGTACATCCGACTTTTTTTTTTTTTTTTTAAACAAACAAAACACGTTAGACACAAAACAGTGACTCACATTTACTGACTTTTCCAGACAGTCTCGTGTTTTATAGTGGATTTTTACATACCAGGAAAAACTGCAGTTAAGTATGGAGAGGGGCATTATTATGAGGCAATTTTCTGACTTTATCTGAGCCGTCACTTCATACCCTTAAAATCTTCACTAGCCTGCAGGGAATACAATGGGCACCCGTAAAAAAACAAAACAAAAAAACAATGTGAAGTACATTTAGAGCAGAGTGTTCCTCTCAGGAAATAAATATTTGCTTGCTTCTCTAATTATTCACTGAGAATATCTTTAAGGAGTCACACAGTCAGTTTGAGTGGAATAAAAACACGGGTACAGTCCCTCAGAGCAGAGAGTTTCTACACACACTCAACCAGAAGTGGAAGAAGATCTACTTTAATAGTAAATGACATCACTGTGTTGTGACACTGAGAACCAGAAAAAGCGCTGCGCTGTCTGTTTCTCAGATTTTGTGACTTCAGTTCATGCAGAGCTGATCTTGATAATTCAAAACATAATAGTATCACTTGTAGGTGAAGGCTAAAAATAATTTCTGCCCCAACTGATAGTAAATTTATGAGTAAATGTATATGGTTTTATATAACTTCTATGATAAACTGGGACTCAGATCCCAGACTTCTTCTTCCAGTGGGAGCAGCATCCCCCACTCTGCCAGAAACTCAAGAATTAATTAAAAGATGGTAAAAGCTTTAAAAGAGGAGCTTGACTCGGTCTTTGTGTCTTCTCTGTGAGGTTTCACTCCAGTTGTACATTTAGTCCAGGCAGAGGGAGACTGAGTCTGAGCAGGAAAAGCTTTTACTTTTCCTTTATTACATAAAAGATCTGCAAGAAAAACAAATAAATTACTCCATAAAGCACCTCTGTCAAGTTTGGAGAAATCTTGGATCATCATCTTGGTGGGTTGTGGCCAGAAATCCATTTGTATCATTTAATTATGAAGTCTTAAAACAGGAGGCAAGCTTAATGCAGTGATCTTAATGTTGATAATATTATGCCTAATGTTACACTATAGGCCTTTTCTTTCTATAGTTTGAGACATTTTGAGGCATCTTGCAGTAGGAAAAGCACAGTTGTAAATAATGAAATGAATGATGGCAGAGTTATGCTGCGGGCTCACTGCCACACTGTGTCTCACTGGGACACTTGAACTGAGCAGAGCCATCGTTAATGTTATTAGCAACACCTGTGTTTTTTTTCCTACCGTGACAGAAAGTCTGCTGTGAAACAGTCCTGTTAAAACTAGATTTAAATTGTTGCAGTATCAATGGACGATACATACGTACTATATTTTACCCTTCTGTATTTTGTACCTGTTTACCACACTATTCAGATACTCGGTGACAAACTGGTTCAGAAGAGGAAACGGTAATATTTGTTATGTGAAACCTCCAAGAGAAACAAAATTCGAGAGTGAAAACAATGATGTACTGTATTTCTTCTGTTCCACCTCTCTGCTCACGTCTTTGTCTCCTGATTTGAAATTTCTAATCTAAATGTAAAATGAGCTCCCAGCTGCACCAAACGACCGGATTGCCTCTTAATTACTCAAATCCACAGGCTTTTCAAAACTTTACTGCAACAATTATGAGCTTAGGGATGAGAAATTTACATTTTTGTGTGATTTCTTTTTTATATATATATTATATTATATTAATGGCCAAAATATTCAGTTCTGTTGTTTTTTCTGTGTTTTTGTTTTTTTTTGTTTTTTTCCAGCAAAATATTCACCAAACAAACTCACATGGTTAGGAGGGTTAATGAGGAAAGTTCATCTCAGGTGTTGCGTGATCACGCCATGGAGAGATGGAACAGTCGGGGAAACTTTTATGTTGGCGAATTAAAACAATGTGTCTCATGACTTCTGATTTTTTTTTTTTTTCTGTGCTAGTAGTAGTACACTGATTTTCTTCTCATTCTTTCATCATCATCATCTTGGACACGCTCCTTTTGCGAATCTGGAAACACTGACGTTAGTTTAACAGCAGTGAACGGGCACAATTGACCAATAGCGGCCCAGTGTTTTGTTTGCACTTTGGTTACGATGGAATCGCTTGTTTACAGCTTTACTTTCTGCTGTGTTGGTTGTGGCAGTCTTGATCTTGGTGTGTCATGAATACAGTTGTGTATTATTACAAACAACTAGCAAATACATGTCTTCCTGTGTATTTAGAGAAGCTTTGCACAGGATGCACCGACTGAAATTACAAAATAAAATCACAATGCGATGCAAAAGTTTGGACCTCTGGACAAAGGACGTGTTTAAAACTTTGTTTTTAGTCAAAACAAGTAAATGCAACCCCTGCAGCAAACAAATGTTAATGCACAAAAGTTTGGGCACCTTACTAAGTCAGTACTTAGTAACACCCCCCCCCCCCCCCCCCCCCCTTTGCCAACTGTTAGGTATGGGGGTGGAAATATTCTGCCTTGGGGCTGTGTGGCAGCCGGTGGCACAGGAGCCGCTGCACGGATAGAGGCAAGAATGGATTCCACTAAATATCAGCAAATTGTGGATGCAAATGTCCTGCATGGGGGGAGGGGGGGTTACTGACTTAGTACTGTTTTAATTAGTAGCTGCATAATCGCTTTCAACCGGCAGTACCACTGAATAGCACCAGAGTAGCGCTCCATCCTGAGGGCAAGGAAGACATTCAGAACCAGCTAGAAGAATAGTTTGTCCCTGCTCCACAAGTAGTAATGTAAAATTTAGTGTTTGTTACTTTACACCTGCCCAACACAGATTGTTTTTCCACTAAGTATATTTTAATGATATTAGATGTTAAGTGAGAAAAGTTAATTAAAAATATTAGACAATTAGACTACGAAGAGGAATACAACTTCCCAGTCCCTATAAGAATATTAGACGAGGCTTGAAATGATAAATTGAGCAAAAATTTTAGTTTTTCTTTTGAATTGAGCCTCTAAAACAAACGTATCCAGCTAATTATAAAGTTAAAGTGAAGCTTTTTCACGATCTGGATGGATAATGTGATCTATGTAAGGTCAGTTATGAAGGCTTAAGGTCACAGATGCTGAGAGAAATAAATCACACTTTTGTGCGCTGCAGCATCCTGTCACTTTAATAACGCTGAAATGTAACGCACATAATTTCACGCTCTGCTAATTATTTCTTATGCATGAGGAAATGGACTTTGTTAAATAAGCCGCTTAAGAGACAATTTGGTTGAAGTGGTGTAATTTGAAGGTGAGGAATTGACCTTTTCTTTATTTTAAAAAGGGCACTTCAGCAATCTAGTATTGCTGTGCTGTAAAGTAGGGGAGACGTGCCAGAGACAAAGAGCTTGGAAAGTGTGAGTCAAGTTACAGAGACTCCTACACGTCCTATAACAGCATGTTTTTTATCAGACTCTGTGTGCGAGGGAAAAAACATCGCAGATCTTTCAAATTCACACCCCCAGTTTGTATCACAGGCTTTGTGTTATACCATTAATCTCAAGCTGAGAGACACAGAAGACTTTATACAACGGTCGCAACTGTTTTCACCGGCGGAGTAGTTCTCCACAGGAATAGTCAACTGACTTTTATGTGTAAAATTGGTGAAGTAAAAAATACACAGAATCCAGCCTGTTTCCCCTCAGACCTTCGTCCAGAAGTTGATGCTCAGATGTGACTTGGTTTTTTTTGTGGAGAGTCATGATCTTAGTAGTTTTATTTGGCTGCTCAACAGTCAAGCCAAGGCTCTACCTACTGTCACTGTCGTTCGTGGCGGCCACAATCAGCTCTAAACATCACTGCTGTCAAACTGTGAGATGAGAAGTATTGCCTGGAATGCAACGAAACTAACGCGCGCTTGTCTCGCCGTCTCCGTTCTGTCTGTGTGTGTTTGTGTAGCTGAGGGCAGTGGAGTCATCATAGTGGTGATCATACTGTGTCTGCTGCTGCTGGCCATCCTCGGAAGTGTTCTCTACTTCCTTCATAAGAAGGGAAAGATCCCCTGTGGACGCTCGGGGAAGCAGGAGATGTGAGTACTGTCTCTTCTAAATCTGTCTATAATGTCTGCAGAACCACACAACACTTTTTGATGTGTTGAACATGTGTCGTCTGTGAAGGCAAAGCCGGATATATCTTATTTCTCTGCACTGGACGGCGTCGTAGGTTATTTGCATTCTGTCTCATGTCGTCCGGTTTCAACCTTTATCCGTTTGCCTCTCTCCTCTCTGTGCTCACATACGCACAACATTAAGACTACGTGTTAACCAGCAGTCACCTACAAGCTGCTGCTAAAATCCTGATTTAATTGTCTGACGACATCACCGCACAGAGCTAGAGATGAAAGCTGTGCTTCGATTTTATCACTGAGTGAAAATTAGAAGCTCAACGCTCTCACCTGTTCAATATCTGGGAACCAAATTTTGATGATTTACATTGTTATTTAATATCTTAAATAGTGTTAGGCTACTGATTTTCCTAAAAAAAATAAGCTTGGCCTTAGTTCTCATCACTTGGAAACAGACTCCAGACCCTCGTCAGTAAAATGAGGCCCGAACTCACCCGACTACACAGCGGAGAGCCTCGGGGTGGGTCAGGTCTGTTCCTCAGAACCGAGCGCACCTGTGAAGTCCTCCGTTGCCTACTGTTGTTTCTGTTGTTTCTGTTGACAGTACCAAAGAGAAGACCACCAAAGATGACATTGTTGTGGAGATGAAGAGCAACACAAAGAATGAGGAAGCCGTCCTGCTAAAGGCCGTCAACGGAGACAAAAAGGGCCCCAGCGACAAGGTAACTATTGTGGTGGATGAATAGTGTCATTATTTCACAATGGGAAAAAAAAAAAAACAGGACTCAAAAGACCTGCTAGTGTCCCCTAGAGGCTGCCGTATCCACTACGTCCCACAACAATCGTCATACACCCACCTTTACGCTTCTTTTGTTTTTAGTAGTGAAGCTACAGTGTAAAGTTTGTCCTGAGGGAGGCGCTAGAGGTAAACAGTGTGCTCAGTTACAGCCACTTCACCGCCACTACGCAGACGCCACTTCAGTTGAATATGTGGTGTATTTGGGATAATATTAGTTAATATTAATAATTTAAGTGGTTTTTTAAGGGGTTTTCCCATCAATTATTTAATGGTTATAAATAAACCTGCAACAACTGCCAACATGCAGAAAACAAACTGATGACATGAGCATGTCTGGACCTGATTTAGATTCACAGGAGCACCAACAGAGTGTTTGAGGCTCGAAGAGACACTTTCATGTTTTTCAATATTATCTCCAGTGTCTTAATGTTTCCTGCTTGGCTGTTAAATGTGGCTAAAATGACGGCTAGTAGCAGCCACACAGCAGAATGAATATGAGAATTAAAAGGACCTGGGGCATGACGATATATACAGTTTGGTCGTCTCTCGTTGGAGAGGTTGTTTTCAGCGTGTCGACACACATCTACACACAAATCTACAAAAATGCAGCTAAAATATTGTGTAGAAGTTTGCGTTGCGCTGACGTCCTCCTCTGTCTCCCTCAGTAAAGTCCGCGGCGGTTCTGCAGTGACGTCGTGCAGCAGGAGGCAGGTCACATGAAGTCAGTGTGTGTGTGTGTGTGTGTTGGAGCAGAGGAGGCGCCCACTGATCTGTGACCTGCAGGGTAACACCCACCCCACTGTCCGGACATTCCCCCATCATGCTTTGTTCTCAGCAGTATTCAGTAGATTTAGATAGCAACACACAACCACATCCATGCTCACCTTATACAAACACACACACACACACACACACACACACACACACACACACACACAGACACAGACACAGGTATGTATGTACAGATGTGTATTTCCTTTCAGGTGAATGTTTGCTTCCTGAAACATTCAGTTCCTCCACTTGTTTTGTACTATTTCCTCCAACTATGTTCAACTCTTGGCTGTTGTTCAGTGTGTGTATGACGTCGTCTCGTACGCAGCGTCAACTCTTGTTTTTGTTTTTTATGAAAGTGTATATATTATATATATTTTGTTATTTAAGATATTTTGGCACTCAGATTTTCAGTTCTTGGTAGCGTCTGGGTCATGTGCATGTTGATCCGTGTTCATGGGTCCAGGTGAGTTTCAGGACGGGACATGACGTCAGAGACCAAAACACTAGCTGCTCCTCTGCGGCAGCTCACAGTCACACTGAGGGAAGGCTCATCGGTGTGTTTGCTTCAGTTTGACTATTGATTGACTCCAATATTTGTAGAAATTAATGTTGAAATCTGAGACATTTCCTCAAGCAACAGTGTCTTGTTTTTTTTGCGGGAAAAGTGAAACCATCAGGAGACACTAAAGCTTGAAAGGCAAGAAACCCACAACAGTAATAACATCTATAAACACTGTCAATCACACACTGGCTGCCTTTCTTTTGCAAACTACTGTCAAGCCCTTGTACTGTTTGTAAATACATGTAGTGTACAGACCTGTTAGTGGTGGCCTTGGACTGTTACTGAAGGTGAAAAGGTCAAAGGTTAGTGATCTGCTGTGCCTGTTTTGAGAATGCATCATACACTGAATTTTTGTTTTTGTTTGTTTCTTTGGTTTGCTCTGTGTGTTTTCTTTGTTTCCACTAAGAGGTAGTTGAGCCTGAAGACGTGTTTCAGTGTTATGCATGTTTAAGCCTTTTACTACACACAACAATCATTACAGTTTCTACAATCATTTCTTTCTATTCAGGCCGTCGCTGGTTTTTGTTTCCAGTTTGAGAATCAACAGACTGACACTGGAAACTTGCTTGAATTTGATAATCCATCACTGAGTTTTCTGTTCAGTTACAATGTTATGCCATGATAATGCAGTTTTTACCGCAGATTGATTAGAAAGATCTGCTCTGCATTACCACGAATCTCTATCATGAAACACTGATGGATGACTGACCTCCACAGCAAGTTTCATTGTTGTTTCTTTTAAAGATTGAAACTAATGTAGAGCTGTGGAAGGTAGGAACACATATAATGTCAATCAACAGCTCCATTTTGTATTATAACTAAATTTGAGTCATAGAGCTAAGAGTGTGGAGGGTGGGCAGTTAGAAAATCCAGGTCATTACGCAACACTTGCTGCTGTTTTGAAGGTGTTTTGAAAATCTTCAAACCATCTGGATCAAAATAGGATCAAACAAGTCCAAAAATAACAAACTTTCCTGAAGTGAAAAGTTGTATTATCAGTTGCATTTTTCTGTTCTCATTGTACATTCATTTATACAAGATATTTCCACATTATTTCTTTTTTTTTATTTTTTCCAAATCCAGACGGGTCAAAGAGTCTCTGTGGATTCTTGAAATCCCCTTAGAAGAGCAATACGTGTTTTTGAAATGACAAATTAGCAAAAAGCCAAGTTTGGGCTTTTAAAAGATCATCAGAGATTTGTTTCAGCAAAGCGGTTGTTTATCTCTGACTCAACAGTAATAATGGCTGAGAGGCACAAAGGGTGCTCAGCTACAGCATGTTCAGCAAAGAGGTTCATCTCCCTGATTTTTTTTTTATTTTTATAGTAAATCGGCTGAAACGTGAACGAACACTGGTGTGCTGCTTCAGGCCCGTGTTGTGAATATGACGTACTGATCGCTCACTGTTTAGGTTATTGTGAAAAGGTTTTTGACTTTTTGTTGCCGAGCGCCACATTGCCCCGATGACTTGCAACATTAACAAAGTAGTGACATGTTTTCTGGTAATCTTTGTTTTTTGTTTTCCTCCACTGAGTTGAGATGTTAAAGTTGTAGAAATATCCAGGTTCAGGACGTCCTCAGGCAAGAAATGAGATGCTGTCATTGCGGTTTAGAAGAGCTGCACAAAGCCATAACACCAACCGCCTCATGCGTGCAGGCTGGTATTTCTGATTTGATCTAGACAGTAAATCTGCACCTCGTCTTCTCAGTTTAACTTTAAATATGACATTCTTTGTTTGTGGTTCTGGATTTTTCATCAGTGGGAAAAAAAAAAAAGTTTTAAAGTAAACATTGCAGTCATGTTTTTTTTTTTTCTAAATGTGTGTAAATTAAGTACTGTACATGTGATCCTTTAATGCTTGCGTTTTTTTTTTATATTTTTTGCAAGAAAATAATGCCAAATAAAAATGTTTCATTTAAAGAGACTGTTTTTTTTTCTATTTTTTTGATTTGTTTTTATTTATTTTTTGCAGCGGTATGAAAGAAGTTGGATTATAATCACTGTTTGGCTTTTCTTATGCCCGAGGGGCTCACCATGAACCAGAACAACAGCCACTTCAGTGTGCTCTGTGTTCGCGCGGCGCAGTCCCACAGTGAGGAGACAGGAAGGAGCGCTGCCTCCAAACCGCTGTCAACACGAGCTGGAAATGACTCCAGCAGTAGCTCAGATTTCCAGCTGGAGCGTGGAGGAAGGAAGGACAGAAAACACAGCTCACATCTGCAACGAATTCAGGCACCGCAATCTCCGAGCTGCCCGTCTCACTGCAAAACAAATCAGCCATTCCTCTGTTCATTTAGCATGAAGGGTACAACTCCAGGTGAAGACGATGCTAGCCTCTTGAGATGAAGGAGAATAGTTGTATAAAATGCTATATAATTATACTTTTAGCCTTTACTGATGACGCTGACATCTGAAAATGCACCGTTTATTTTATTTATCCTTAGGTAAGTATTGATCACACTGCACGCCTTCTAAAGAGGACGCTTACTGATGCACTGAGACCAAGTACTAGAAATGAATACTAAAAATATACCTACACCCATCCCTTACCGTAGTTGGTGCATGGTCCTCAGCGTCACTAATTTTATAATCGTTTATCGTCAAAATAAGACTTATTGACTATTAATAAACTTTACCACAGGACATTACTACAGGTGCATGTATGTTAATGTTAATATCTTTGGACTTTTGCAGATGAGGTGAAGACAGTGAATTAGAACCATAAGTCATTACGAACAAACCACATTGATCAAATGTTAAAGAAAATACTGTTTAATTAAAAATCTTAATGGCTTAGGCATGAAAACATGGCAACACAATGAATGCTGAGGATATTAAAAAGACAATAAATAAAATCATATTTACACAGGCAATAACGAAGCCATGAAGACAACTTTTTAGTAGGCAAGTTCCTGTTGAAAAGGCTAGTTAACATGATTATACCACATAAATCATTAACCAGTGACTCTGAGGGGAAATGTTTGTGTGTGTGTGTGTACACTGTATGTGTGTGTGTTGTGTGAGCCAGCAGAGCCTCTGGCAGTGATGTCAGCCTCAAGTGTATCCTCACACAGCGGCACTTTGATGGTCAAGAGTTAGTCCCTGTTAGTGTTCAAACGCTGAGATCAAGAGAGCACAAAGCCAAAGGACTGACGACACATCCTCTGGATATCAAAACGAGCTGAGGGGGGCAACATGAAGGGGCAGCTTGCTGCTTTGAAATGCTTTTGGTCTGGGGCAATTAAAGCTGTAAGATTTCTATGGACAGCAAGACAGAAAAGTGAGAGGCCAGACTCGCCAACCTCAGCCTCGGTCTGCAGGGATGTGATCAATCTACACTTCACTGTTCCAACATGGTTTGAGCTGTTGCTCATTTTACTGCATTTCCTTTTTGTTTTACATCAATGTATCTGAAGTACTTTAATGACATTAGGCAGACTTCTCTGTAACTAAATCACTTTTTTTTCTCCTTTGTTAAATGCGCTGCACCACCCTGACAATGATCTGATTACAGATATTTAGAAACTGTTGCTATAACATAGTTTGTCCACAAGGGTGCACTATGTTTTCAATGTTCTAAAAAGTTTGATCACAATTTTTTATCAACCGAATTTATGGGAAACGTCCGTAATAACTATATTTATTTAACCCTCAAATATTTTTGATTGGACTGTAATTATCGGTTTTTGATACCTCCTGTGATTCTGTCGAATGGCCCCATGTTTAGAACCAACTCCAAACTCCTAATATTTTGTTACTGGAAGAGACAAAACACTGTCAGGAATGAATGAAATGAAGCCGTGTAGATTTCTACTTCATTTAAGCAGTAAATGTGGAGTTAAGTATTTTGGTTTCTCTGCTGTCATGTGCAGGTTGTGATTGACAGAAGGCACATTTACTGTGTGTGTTTTACTGCAGAAATCATGTGACCACTGCAGATCTATTTTGGAAGAGAAAAAGGAGAAATTGCACCCATAGTCAAACAGGAAACATCAGACATGTTTTCCTGTGAAAGTGGAAACGAGAAGCTCAGCCCCGTCTTGTATCTGGTTGTGTTCCTATATGTGCACATTACTAAGGAACAGCCTTCTTTTACAGTGAATGGAGCTTCTCTTACTACACATTTGTATTCTGCACTGATGTGGCCCTGCACTCAGATCAGATGAATGAGACTCCCTGCTTTGATGACTCTGACATCTTTTCATCTTTGCTCTAAATGTGCCTGTGGTTGGGTTAATATACAAGCCCTCGTGTAGATGACATCAAAAGCCCTCTGATAGGCTGATGTATCATCAAGGTAAAGGTGTGGTGCCTGTTGGTCCACTGGAAACTAATCTAAACGCCTGAGTGAAGTCCACCACGTCAGAACTAACCCTATCCCAAGCATTTAGTTTACTGTTCATTTGGATATTTAGTCAGAGAATGGATGTGAATGAAGCACTTGATGACTCTGAATGGAGGACTCGAGACTCGGACCGGTCCTGATCCAACTCAAACTCATTTCATCACTCAGCAGGTGATTAAATTATTTACAGAAAGACTGTTGATGATACGCTCTCACTAAATGGTCGGCAATCTCTTTAGCAACTTTTAAGGTGGAAAAAAAACTACTAAACTAGCAGTTCTGTGAGGCTGTACTTACTGCTAACGTCATTATGCTAACACGCTCACAATAACAAGCCCAATGTTTAATGTGAAAATTACTGGACACAAAGTAGAGCTGAGGCTGATGGGAGTGTCATTAGTTTTGCAGGTATTTGTACAGTTAAACTTACTACAGTACAAACTTAAGCTGCAGGTGGCGCTAAAGGTCAGAGGATCAACAAAGTCAGTAGAATTCATCCTCTGGGGACCATGAATGTTTGCATCAAATTTCATAGCAATTCATCAAACTCATCAAAATAGTTGTTGAGATATTTCAGTCTGGACCGACCAGCTGACATTACTGTTGCTACAGCAACAAAACTCTGTCAGAAACAAGAGCATAATTTGATAGTCTGATCATTTCCTCGATTATTCATTTTATCTATAAAATGTCCATAAAAAAATGCCTGTTATAATCTCCTAAAGCCCACGCTGACGTCTTCAAAGACGAATAAATAAAGCAACTACACAACTGAAAAGCTGAAACTATGGAATGTGATAATACTGATATTTTTGCTCAATAGAAACTGTCTTGAATAATGAATCGATTATCAAAATGGCTGCAGATTACTTTTCTGCCGATCTACTAATCGATTAATCATCTAATCATGTGATCTTAAACTGAATCGAGGGTTTGGGCACCAACCAGCGAACATGTATCTTCGACATTCGCCCTGTAACGACTTTCACGAGCTGCTGAGTGACTGAAATGTAATACGTCTGATCATTGTAACCGAATCTGAAGAGTGTGAAATCAGAAGGAAGTTGATGATGTTTGTGGGGAAAAAAGTGCAAAACGGTTTTAAAAGTATGAAATATAACAAGTTATGTGGTAAATCTAATGCGAGTAAGGAAACAAAAAGCAAGAAAATTGAATCACTGGAATGTTTCTGTAAGAAGGTGTCATGAGTCCACAACACTGCCAACATTATTACATCATCCCTATGTGTCCTTTCAGCATCGGTTCATTCATCAGTACATACAACCCCGGCTTAATGCTGAGTACCTGAGTCCACGCGACATCACACCACCTTCAGTCTTTTTGCTTTAGAGCTCAGTGTAAATCCCTTCAATTTGATTTTTCACTAAACCCAGTGAAGCTGTTCTGGGTTGAAACGTGGGTTCATAAACATGTAAGAGGAAATCTAACAGTTCATGTTAAAGTCTTTTCACTTTTTTTTAGTAAGAAACTATATGAGTATACATAAGCTTTTGACTAAATAAATCAGCCTTCAGTGACAGGCCACCTCCGCAGGCGGCAGGAAACCAGGGAATTAAATGAAAGAATGAACTTCTCAAAAAATTCTGCCATTGTTAGTACCACACACAGCACAACACGTTATGAGAGTACTTAAACATTAAACTTGTTATTTCATTATAGAACCATCATTGATCCGGGAGCTGCGAGGAGATATGGAGTCGTGTTCAACTTGTCGAATAACCATCGAAAACGGAGCGAGCCACAGTGACGCGTACGACATGAAGCCCTGCAATACTGCACTGCAACTGAACATTCACATTCTTCAGCATGAGCACATGCACGCACGCACACACACACACACACTCACACACACGCACACACACGCCACGGAGTTAATCACTAAATTTCCGACCGAACTCGTGTCGCTACATATTCGTACGCCACAATTTTGCCCAAGAAGCTTGTAAAGCACCAAACTGAACGGCTGCCTGCAGCGGGACACTGAGTCAAACACACAGCGATGCCTCGACTGTTCAACAACACGTAGCTTAATGAGAGAAGGTACTCAGACTGAGGAGGGGAGGGGGGCGCTGCCACAGCACGAGTCGACCTCAGCAAAGTACAGCGGGGGGGTCAAAGCTTCGCTACAGAGAGCTCACCTTCAAGGCTTTGACTCTCCGTGAATGCTGCGTTCAGGTCGTATCAGATCTGCTGTGTGCCTCTACGACTGAGCTGCTCCTTCAAACAAACTAAAAGTTCGAGATTCTGAGGTTTCAATGTCGACTACTTGGCAATGTCATTACAATAGCCCAGGTTAATCAAAATTATATATTTTCATCTTAAAATTCCTTTTAGAAAAGCAAAAAAAGGACTTTTTGTGGGTAGTTCAAGGATTAAAAACTTGATGTAGCCGTTGTTATCTTGTTCGTCTTCTGATACGACGTGAACGCAGCATTGCTCCTCTGAGTAAAACCTTTTGGCAAGTACTTGTGGCTCTGCAGGAAAGTGCTTGGTAAATGCTATCCATGATAATGGCACAGAGTGGAGACAGAGACGAGACCGAGAGGATGAGCGTCACTGGAGCGACTATGTGGCGATGTGCGCCGTGGAGGGGATGGAGACGAACTCGCGCAGGATGTTCTTTGCCGTCTCCAGGTTGTTCTGGGCGATCATCAGGGCTTTCTGGATGTCCTGGATGGAGTAGCCTTGGGACATCAGGCATTCAATCTCCCCATTGAGGGCCAGGTTCCCAGGGCCCGCGGGAGGAGGAGGAGGAGCAGGAGGAGGAGGGGAAGAGGCCGAGGCAGAGGAGGAGGCACCAGGGAGGTCTGGCAGCGGAGCAGAATATTCACGGTTTACAGGCCGAGGCCGTCGGTCGGAGTTGGCTCGCCGGGGGAGAGGTTTCGGGGGACGGGAGACAGGGGGGTCAATAACTGGTGCAAACGTACCTGGAAACACAGTTAAGCAGATGAGTTAGTTACCATGAGAACTGAGTTAGATTTAAGCAAATGAGGGGAATACAGAGGCTTTTGATTTTTGTTGGTTAGTTGGTTGCACTACGGGCCTGTACAGGTTTCATACCCGTTTACTACGAGCTACGAGCTCCACCTGGTAAACAGCATGATTGAGGGGCTTGCACTACACAGAGTCTTTATAGTGCAAATCTGGGACTAGTTGCATTTTAGCCCAAGACAGAAGATTATTTTTAAAGCATGAAAACTTGTAGAAATACATACTTGTTTCTACTGCACCATCCAGGCTGAGGCTGCTGAAGGCAGCTGAGGGACCGCTGACGTCCGACAGGGTTCTTCTGGTGGGGGCCGGAGGGACGATCGGTCTGGGACAGTCGTACTCGTAAACATCCTCCACACCGCTCTCCTCGTTATTGTCCTGGGAGTCCACGGCCGAACGTTGAGGGAGGTCTGAAAAACAAGCACAGCAATGATGAGCGCCTGTTGTTAATAATACAACACACAGATCACGTACGGCGAGTGACCAGAGAAAAGAAAACTGTACGATGTGAAACCATATCTATGAAGTAAACAATACCTTGCTTGAAATGTTCAGTTCATGTTGACACTGCATCTATACTTTAACACATCACTTATTACATTTTTCTAAAGGAACACCGTTCTTCTTTCTCTATATGAAATAAATTCAAAATAATGAGGTTATCTCCTCTTAATGTGTGACAGTAAATAATCAGTAATAGTGAATTAATGTATTTGAGTCCTTGTGTTAGGGGCTCAGTGCCAGGCTCATACTGGTGCAAGAATAAAAAAGAAGAAGAAGAGATTTTGGTGTGTTGTTACCCAGATCTGAGGTCTGTGCTGTCTCAGATGAACCAGCCTGGGCCTGGATGTTACACATGGACTCGTAGACCTGGGGGTCCTCAGAGTCACTCTCAGCCGCCTCTCCGCTGGGACAAAGAGACAAAGAGAGAGAGAAAAACATTTCTGTTACGAGAGCCACAGTATTATTAGTTATTCAAGCAAAAAGTCTGTCAAGCAAAAATTAATTTTCAATCACGTCTGAAGTCATATTATCAATATATGAGTAAGAACATTGTACGATTAAGGAAACATTTCAGTTGCAACAAAACAGTAAATATTTAGTATATTGAATAAAACTCCTTTCTGCTTATAATATGAGCAACACTGCTTCACCTCCTCTGATAATATAACTTGAGAAATTCGTTTTTCCCAGTCGGCCTCAGAAATATCCGATTTTAGGATCACAACATCATCACACACCAGAAGTTTTTCTATTCATTCTCGCTGCGGTGTGTGGATTCTGCTCCTGTGTTTTGGACTCTGTCATCATTTCATCAAAGAGAAATTCTTCTCTGGCACTGCTTCTGCCTCATCTGCTTTGAAATACTTACTCAAGGGGGTTGAAAATAGCGAATAAGTAGAGAGCGAGACGCTTGTTGGTTTGAGAACGGGGCATCCCTGGACAAACAAAACTGAAGCTCCAGAGCGCCCTGGTGGACATAAAAATTACTGCTCCAGATACATTATTGCAGCATTTAGTCCAGAGTCCTGCGACCACTCTTCATATAGGCTCACCCGGCCCCTTCTCAGCAACACCTGTGCACCTGCTTATCCATGCACTTATGAACAAAATCAGCAGTAGAAGACATTTTGGATGCGGCAGAACAGGAAACTGGCAGCATGAATGTGCAGCTGGCAGATGTGTTTACCTGATGTCATTGTGTTGGTTTGCCTGGGCCGGTGGTGGAGGCACCAAGGAGCCTGTTATTACCCAGGGAGCACCAGTGGCTGGAAGAGAAGTGGGGCTCATGTACTCGTTCTCCTCGCAGTCTGACGACGGCCTCTCCCCACTCATCACCGCTGAGGCTGGCAGAGACCTGATAGAAACCACAAAGCATGATGGGATAGTCTCAGCTTTTTATTCTTTTGTAGTTAATAAATCAGATTCATTTACAAGAATCTGAGGACAGAGAACTTTAAACGGCCGAACAGATTTTTATAGACACTGGTACGATTTGATGTGAACGTAATCTTTATGAATTTTATTTGTGAACAAAATTTTGTGTTGTTTGTTGGATTCCATATCATTTCTGTTCTTTGCCCCTGAGCAGATAATAAAATTAGCAATACTGTATATATTTTTTGATATAAGATAGGACGAAAATATTTTCAGGCAATTTCCTTGTGTTTTTTTGCTTCTAACTTGCAGTTGTGCCAGTTGGGTGAAGGTGGCTGTCTGTGAGAGTGAGGCTGGTTAAGGAGGTTCTCTCTAATGGACCAAAAGTCATTTTCCCTATTCCCTCTTTGTGTAGTGACGGTATCCAAATTCTGTCATCATGATAGCATAACTTTAAATCATCCATTTATAGCCGTTCACTCTTCCTCAGTTCTTGTCCCATGATGTTCCTGTCTATCCCCTGCACCTCACAGCAGCAGAGCTCTCCATACCTTGCAGCCAGACAGTAGACGGCGTTGGTGGCTGACTGGGGTTTGCTTCCCTCTCCGCTGGCGTCGTTGCTCTGAGGGGCGGAGGACAGGGCTGAGGGGGCCTTGGTTGCAGGACGTGGCACCATGTAGTTGGAAGCCCAGGCGGGCTGGTCGGGGGTGCAGGGCAGGGGTCTCCTCTGGACTCTGGAGTCCTGGCCGACCAGGGAGGGGCGCTCCGGAGGGGGAGGAGGGGGGAGCTCTCTCAGGGCTGGAGGGAGAGGTAGAGGCTTGTCTCTGTGAGTGGCTGCCATCTGGAGAGAAGGTGGGAGGGGATGGTGATGTTATTATCCAGCAGAGATGTGAAGACACACACACACACACACGCACACACACACAGACACACACACACACACCTCCTTGGATTGAATTAGTAAGGCAGGCAGTAGAACAGAGGTTTTGGTGAGCGGGCTTCACCATTTACCTTTATGTTACATGCACACAGTTGATGATTACCAACATGTACCAACATTTAGCAAGGAACTTGACTTCCTCATTCATGTGTGCTTACATGAGGTACATTTGAAAGAATGTGTGATATCTTAAAGGGTTGTGGGAAATGGAAGAGCGCTGTCAACACACTCACATACACACACTCTTACCTTGGCTGTGGCTCCCTGGCCCAGTGCACTGTGGGAGCTGGAGGGTCTCTGCTGCAAGAGGTCCAGTCTGGGGGGCACTGGAGGCAGCTGAGACACTGGAGATGGTGGACGCTCAACCTGCACACACACGCACACACACACACACACACACACACACACACATACACTTAGAGATGTTGCATGAAACCGGCAGTGACATTTCAATTTTGGTACTATAATCTAAACTAATAGAATAAAGACAGTTCTATAACAGGTAATTGAGTCAGCAGAGACTAAAATGATCCCACGTGGATTCTTGGGACTAAATCTAATCAGGTGAGTATCTGTCGGGTTGATGTTTGTGTACTTTGTGTACCTCCTGACATATTAACCATTTTTATGTGCTCCTCTTACCTTGGTGCAGGCCAGCCTACTCATGACAAGGTGCTGGTCCTCCAGGCGATCATCTTCTTCCTCATCATTCCCAGCAGCTTCTGCTCTGCTGGACCCCTGGAAACCAGCGAAGGAAGCCCCGCTGGCCTTCGGGTGGAAAGGGTCCACCACGATGGGCTCTGTGCCTTTAATCTCACATCGGCAAAATGGGCAGCCCTGACCCTCCGACTCCTGATATGTACACACACGGGAGCAGAGAGAAAAAGAGCAGTGAGTAAGATTAAGAGTAACAGCTACATAGGCTTTAAATTCTGTTAGTATATAACAGGCCTACTGCTACATTATGATGTTGCACTTATGGCAATAATGCTATGGAAATGGACTTTATCATGTAAATCCACAGTCAACACAAGGTAAATTCAGCATAATGTACATCCCAAAGAACATGTCCCATCAGTACAAAACTAAACAATCATTTTTTCATGATATGCATGTTAACTAAAGAAGTCATTAGGGAAATTCAGCATTTTCTGTATACCTTTCAAATGAAAAGCCTCTGAGGATCAGGTGAGATTATGCTCTTTGAGCAGCTAGAAGGCTTTTATTGTGAAGCATAAGTGCAGGAAGTGTTGAGTTTCATTGACTGTAACTTAAAAATGGCAAAGGAAAACCTTAAAGTGTCTTACTAAAATATGAGGAAGTATAAAACAGAAGAAATTCTAATGAAATGTTATACAATATGTAATGTAATATAAACTTGTTTCAAACTGCCTGGTTTTCTCTGCAGCTGAGGAAAATGAAGGCCAGAACAGATAAGTAATATTAGGAGCCAATATTCATTTTCAGTAAATGTGAATATTTTAGTACAAAAAGCCTGAATCCAATCAAAGCTGAATTTAAATAAATGTTTACACAAGCAAGGAAAAGAAAGACAGACTTCACTTCCGACAAACCAGTGTGATTAAACTTCATGGAGTGTAGTAGACAGCCTCACCTGCCAGGCAGTCAGACAGGAGGTGCACATCAGGTGCCTGCAGGGCTCGATCTTCACATCCTTGTCGTTCTCTGCACAGATCTTACAAAGCTGGAAAGTGGAGCCCATCTCACAGTACAGCTCATACTGCTCCTACAGGGACGAAGGAGGAGGAGGAAGAAGAGGAGACACGGGCTGTTTATATGGAAGATTGTAGTCATTAACACTCACTGGCCATGTCATGGTTTTATTCAAATTTACTCAGAATTTATCATTTATTTTTTTGCTTCTATCGGCCAGTACCATGGTCTACATATCACAGCATAACATGGTGGCTCTAAATTGCCTAATGCACCTTTTGCAGTGTGACTATTGCACATATTTGCTTTCGCACAGGAACAAGAAATTGGTTGACTGGGTTTCACATGAGAAACAGACAAACCTGAGTAACTTTGATGTGGTCCTGTGGAGAAGGTTCACACAGCCCCGTTAGGTCTGGGTTCTGAGCACGGCCATCTGGGAACAGATAGCTGGAGAAAAACCACATACATTAAACACACACACCTATCCACACACAGCTCAGTATCATATAAAATTAACAACTTATTCGTAAAATCAAAACAATTAGTTGAAAGTCGATAAAAAAAAAACAAGTGTTTGGGATAATTCCCTGTGCGTAAGACCCTTTCACAATCCCCTGCTCTTAAATTTAGTCCACTGGAGTGAAACTGTAGAGCAGAAGTGACGTGTCTGTAATCAATACAAATCATATAAACAATGTAGTCACAAATTTGAAAGATGGCTTCAGCGCACACTTAGTTATTGAACAGATTGCAGCTGTGACTCTGACTTTCTGTCCTTATTGTGCCAAGTTATTACAGAGCTTTAATAACTTCCAGTCTTGATTCTCTATAAGTTTGTTATTTGGGTTCAATTCATCAATGAAAATAAATGTTTGGTTTTTTTTTTCCAGGAAATAGAAACATGTTTAAAAAGATACACTTAATAAACAAACTGCTGCTGGTTTGTGTGTAAAGAACAGGCCCTTTCAGTTTCTTGTCCCCTGTTATTAACACAGTGAAACACAATGACATTCCCTCAATATGCTGATTAAAAATTCTGCAGTGGTTACAGCAATCTCTAATCTTTTCTACCCCCTCCATAAAGCAGGGGTTAGAAAATACTATACCCCAAAATATATAAATTGGTGCTTTGATACTGTGTTGCAGTGGGACTCACAATCCCTCTCTGTATCCATCAATGAGGGCTTGGAAAAGTGGTTTGTTATGGGGGATGGTCTGCAGGATGTTCCCATCAGCTGTCACGTAGCCGATTGCCCACTGGCCCAGCCGGGTGCAGCTCAGCCTGAAGATGTAACTGAAAGAAAGACAGCATTGAACACAGTCAGCGTTCAATTGCAATAACATGTTCAATGCAGTTGGGAATCAGACTGTTGGATTCATCCAAAAGAGTTTCATTTCTGTAGTTCCATGTATTTCTGGACCACGCGGAATAATGGTTAAAAGGATTTTTTTTTTTTAAGTGTTCAAAGTGCTCGTCCGTGTCTCACCTGCCAGGTTTGTGGATGAACCTGTGCAGTCGAGCCTTGACCTCGTCATAGGTTAAGAAGGCCATATAACCAGGGTGTGTGACTGCCAGACTGTTCCAGTTCCTTAGAAGAGACGACCATGGCTACAAAACACATGAACACAAATAAAAACGTTCATGATATGGAAAACACTTGTTTTTTGTTCAGCTTTACTGCCCAAAAACATATTTTAAAATATCCAGGAAGGAATCTAATTCTTTCATCAAGTCTCACTGTTAAGTTTTTATTTCATTTGATCGTCTTTAAGCCATAAAAAAAAGAGTTTCTGATAGCTACTAGCACTACAGAGCAACGCTTTTATGAGTGGGTCACTACGCGTAAAGACATTCTCGTGGATGCACATGCACGCACAAGCCTTCAGGTGACACATTACACATTCCTTCCAATGCTTCCACATTATTCCACTGATGAACAAGTAGTGGTGGCATGCCAAGAAACGCAGCAAAGTGCCAACAAAGACAGGAAAGAAGTACAAGCAATAAAAACACAGATGTAACAAAGCCGATTTTAACAATAACACTGTAACTCTAAATGTAAACATGACTTTTGTTTACAAGAAAATTTAACACAACCTTTAATTTAGTCACGTTAATGATAAATAATTAAAGGTTACTACTGAGCCTATAAAAATTAAGAGGTGCAGGCAACAAAGGCTTCCTTCAGTTAGCTTGAACTCAAAACTTAAACATGCCCAAATAACAGGATCACATTACACAGAGCTGCAGATACAAGACACAGATTTTGCTCAAATCCAAACTTCGGCAGCACAGCAGCTTTCAAGCTTGATGAAAATGAAAATGTCCTGACTTTCTGTTTCCACACAGAGTACATCTTGTCTACTTCTGTATCCACACAGCAGAGATTTGAGGTGGACTCACTGAAAGACTGATGATCGAAACTGATACTCTTGTGTCAAAACCAAATGTATGTTATGTCTGAGATGTCAGACCACAGCTACAATTGCACACTGCATCCTTTTTTTATTGTCATGTCATTCTTAATTTACATTGAGGTTTTATGAAGAATTCATGAAGGTAGAGTTCAGACTTGTGAATTCTACATAAATAAACCTGCCTTGTATTGAATTAAAGCATGGACTTGTGGATACCTTAACATCCCCAAAACACTCTACCGTGATGAGCCTTACCTGGAAGAGCCTGGTGAAGATGTCAAACTCAAAGACTGAGATGTAGTCGTTGCAGGTGAGGTCGATGGTGGACTTCAGGGCCATGGCCTCCAGGCCTGAGCTGATGGGGTGAAACTCGTGGAGAGCCTGACGAAATGTCCTCCATGGCACAATGGTCCTTCAAGAGTGGGGTCACAGAAGTAACAGGTTTTATATGAACCTAACCCGTCACCGTGGTTTGATTACCATCATGATCACAATCTCAAAACCTAAAGCTCAGACAGCAACTTATTAAACAGAATAACTGTGAAAGGCGGGCTTTAACAGAGTCACGCAGACAGAATCAAACATACAAACTTGCTAAATTAGTTCTAATCAAGAAACTACAGATGCAAATTTGCATAGTTAATGCATTATTAACACTCACTTTTGATAGTTTCAGACAGAAGTTTACAAGCACAAATAAATAACACAAACTCGTGATATTAACTTTTAAAATACCAAACTAAATTAGTTTGATAGAGTTGAAACTCACTTGTCCCCAAATGACCTCCTCCAAAATTCAGCAGCATCAGCTTTGGTGATCCTGAAGTTGTCGCCCTGAAACAGGCCATTGGGGAAGATGGCTCTCAGCTCTGCCAGCATGTGACTGAAGATCAGAGACAGCTTGGTAAGGTTTCGCCTGAGTGAGAGGAGAGGAGAGAGAGAAGGAAAAACAGAAACAAATACAAGTTAGTACAGGACATTATCAGATTAAGTTTTAATCACTTCAAGTCAGAAAGATTACAGTTATTTAACAAACATGTGTGTATGTGCTTATCCATTATCAAACAAATGACACTATTTACAGTGTAGATCTTAATAATTCCTCCAAATGCTTTTAGTCAACCACAACCATTCTGTACTTCAACACACAGAGATGCTGTTAAACCGTTTATATGAGGATGGTAATGTTAAAACCTTCCCTACTTTAAAATCTGAATCAGACTTTCCACTTTTAAATATCTTCTATGGTTTTCGTGATTCATTTACCTATAGTAAGCTGAAAAACTTGACCACATTCTTGAACGTTTTCTGCCTTTTTTCTGTTTTATAGCACTGTAAACTTAATATATTTGGGTTTTCGGCTGTTGGTCAGAAAACATGAGATTTGAAGTTGGCACATAGTTTGGACCCTGGGATACTGGGATGGAGATTTTCTGTAAATTTGCAGACAAAGACATGAATCAAGAAAATAACCAGCATATAAATCGATAGGAAAAATAAGCGTTAGTTGCGGCCCTTCACAGCTTTTACTATTGACCTTTACCAATCCGCTGGCCTTGCATTTTTAGCTGCTAATTTGAGACTTCTACATTCTGTTAAGCACTGAACCACTATTTTTCAGCTACAGAAAACCCACTCTTTTCTAGTTTCAAAAACACATTCAGAAGGATGGAGTAGCATGATTACACTTGTGGTATACTGTAGCCCTAAAGCACAGTGTGCAACAAAGGTCCTATGCTGATGGACTTTTGATTTAGCACATAATCTAGCTAATCCAATACAGTTTAAAAAATCCTAAATATAAACTACATTATATATATATGTATAAAATAGCCCCAACAACAATCATACAATCACACAGTTGTTGATGCACAAAATTTATGTAGAAACGCTTGATAAAGATCAGCTTGCTTCAGAGGAAGGATGAACTTTCGCTTAGTAATGGCTTTCTGAGAAACAGAGGAAGTGGATGTGATTGCGACAGTTTAATCACACCCTTATCATACAGTCGAGTGATTTTGCATCAGATTGCACATCTGGTCCACTTTCGCCAAACGTCATGAGTTACACTTCACGGAAAATACAAAAATGGTGTGTGGAAAAACTTTTTAGCAACTTTACATAGACATGTGGCATCACAAGAAATATGACAGAGCAGCGTCTGTCTGTTTCTTTCCTTAGATGTAGTGGTTAAAGCCCAAGCCTGTACTATAATTACACCAATAGGTCACTGCCAACCTAATGTTGGACTAATAGAATAACTGCTGTTCAAAAACTAGGCCATGGCGATCTAAATGAGTTACTCTGACACGTTTCTAAAATCTGTTTCTCACAGTGTCATGGAAATAAAACAGTAGCACAGACAAAAAGGACAGAGGACTCACACAGAGTTGTTTGGAAAAGGTTTGCCTCTACCTTGTAATAACAACGGACTAGATACATACGAAGGTTTTGACTCAGTGTTTAGATGAGACCACCTATTCTCAATCAATAATATGTGCAACTCTGTTCTCTAAAGACATAGTAAATTAATGATTAGACCAAACACTTATAACACAGTCAGCAAGAGCTAATTTGTGTAGTATCCTACAATAATGATCTTGAGGGTTTATTTCTCAATCTGTAACACCTCTGTCAGTGACCCAAACAATTCCCCCGCTTCAAAGCTTCTTTTCTTTGCCACATCCTGATGTAACAGCCTGTTTACCCCCCCTCAAGGATGGATGACATTTCATCAGGACATAAGCTTACCTGGGCTGGGAGTTCTCCTCATACATCCTCTCCTTGGCCTCCTTAAAAAGGCTCATCGTCTGCTTAGTCTTGTTGGTCAAGTTCTCCATGACCACGCGAAAATACTCGTTTTCCCCAAGGATCTCCATTTTGCCCTCGTACCGGGACAGGATGGTGCGTAGGTGCTGGTAGGTGTCCGGAAGCAGGTCCAGGATGTAGGGTGGGCTGTTCTTCAATGCCACCTTGGGGTTCTGGCACAAACGCACCACCTGGACAGGGAATACAATGGCCCTTTGAGACTCATCTAACATGCAAACAGCATAACAACAACCTTTGAGAATCTGGCCCCCTGGTCTGTAGTTATGGAGAACTCTTGATCAATAGATATCACCATCTGTAAAGGATCATTTAGGTCTATTAGAACTTGGGTCTAATTTCCTTAGTATTGATTTCTATCACTTATGATGACATGACACTCACTAAAGTAATTGCTGGGATCTGGGAACACAGCAACACAAGCTGTAGGTCAAAACTGGAACATGAACTGGGTCAGTAAACTGTGATGACTCTTTACAATAGACAGTTTGGCAAATCTTTTTACCACTTTATCATTTTACCACTTTACTACAAGAGATTATCTGACTGCTTGTGATCCCTGCCTAATCTGACTTTGTTATAGTGATATTGCCATATTCCCACAGCTCAGCACTTAACTTCATCTTATGATTTTTTTTTGAGAATGGATGAGAATGATGCTCAGTGCTTGGAAAACAAAACTCAAGTTGTAATAGACTGGATTTGTCCTGCAAGACCCAGCACTAGAGGGACAAAAATAAGAGTAGTGCTTGTGCAGTAATATTGCTGGCTGTAACATGAATGAGAGCATTTAAAATACCAACATATCGATTCTGTCTGCTTTCAAAGTTCTTCAAACATCGTGACATGAGGCGCGTAAACACTAACCTGAACGCTCAATTTAGCAGTTTCTTTTAGCATTTTACTTTCTGCCTGGCCAATAAAAAACAGGAACAATGATGGTTTGTGGGGGTGGGGTGGGGTGGGGGGGTGTTTACAGCTCTGTGCAGACTGCGTACTTTTTAATGTTTGCTTTTGTTCATAACGTGACACTTTACAGCAAATCTATTGCATACTTTTGATATCAATATGCAACAATTTGAAAAATGTATGCAAAAGGCACATAAAGTACTTGAAGCAGTGTTCAACACAACCATTTATTCCACTCTTATACATTACATCGGATAAAACCACTCACTAAAAACCTCCAACATAAACCTGATATCACCATACAGTTCCACTGCCAGGCAATAATCACTATTACCATATTATCACAGTCCTTAGAGGAAACATAAAGTTTAAACCAGGTATAAAAAGTTTTAAAAACAGCAAAAGGGATCACGCCTTGCCATGTGACATGATGACACATCATACTGTAGGTGAAATGAGGCAGCACAGCCACGTCTTTGCACAGCGCAGGCATGCAATGTTACACCGTACTGTCTTTTATCGCATGCTGTCTCTCCTCTATAATCCAGCCCTCCTGAATTAATCTCTTGTGAACTCTTGTCTCTTAATCTCTCTCTACTTTCTTCTCCTCTGTCTCACACAGTTAGGATTGTGTTTAAGATAAACTAAAGTGACAATCAGCAAAGGATATACTGTGAAAAAAAAAAACAAAGCTTCGTCCCACACAACACACACAGAGCTCCCTTTTGATATAATACCAATTATAGCGTGTTCTCTCAGGGATATCTATGAGCCCTTTAAAGTCCATGGCAAATGATCAACAGATTACTGCCACAGTGACCCAATTCTCTATAATTTATCCCAATTGGATATTGGATCAGGGACACTATTGCACTTCAGTACTTCTGTTGTACTTATTTGTTTGGGATTAAATGTTCCCATACAGATTACATACATCTCCACGAGTCTATTTGCCAATTTGAATGTCAAGATACCTTTCTGTGTGGATGTGTGAAACTAAATCTGATACTATGTCAGTTTCACAGTAGGTTAAGGTAAAATATGTCTATAACTAATATAAAAGTCCAGGTCTAAAATGGTCATGTCCAAACAATTTCTGACGGTAATGATCATGAAAAGGAGGGACGTGGCAGTGAATACTCACAATTTCGGTCCCATGTTATAAATGTTTATAACGATTTCTTTTTACTCTAAGAACATTGTCAATACCTTATCCATGAGTTTCCAACATTTCTCCACCATTTTCTTATCGACCACAGCAGGTTGGTGAGGCTGGATAGGCTGCTGGTGGGGCTGAAAGGCGTCCTTCATCAAGCCGATGAGACCGGCGCCCCTCCTCGGATTTCCGGCCATTAAATCGGTCGGCGACCGGGGGTTAGCCCCGGGGCTTAGGCTGACAACCAGGAATTATTCTTGACACGTTTTTCGGCAAAACACCCCGCTACTTATGCTCTATACTTAACATCGGTAATAATTTGTCATGCAGAGACTGTCCTAGAGCAGAACAAAAAAGGCTGTGTGTACACTGTACGCGACGCAGCTAGCTAACGAGCTACATTTGAAAAACCTCTCTGTGTGATTCCGTCGCCAAATACAAGCTTAAGACATAGTCGTTATGTTGTTGTGTCTGCTGTCAGACAGTTAGCTATCTCTTCCTGGCGTCGGCAAGTCAAAGCCCCCCTGAGATATCAACCCGGCTTATTATAGACTCGGGGTGTTAATAAGCCACATAGAGCGATCAACAAACAGGTTGTGCAGCAGTTTCAGCCAACGACAAGCCAGCAGCTAGAGTAAACAAGGATGTCCGGCCGCAACCTTCAAAATAAAGGTATGGCTTGTGAACAAGCAAACCTGTGATAGGAAAATGCGACAAACTACTTGTCGATCAGGTCTGTGTAGGAGTGGTGTATGCAAATATTTAATTTTTTTACTAAGATAAAAAATAGCAATAGTATAAAGGAGAGAAAAAAAATACATGATAAAACAGAGTAAGATGGTTTCAAAAGTAAATGTATATTCAAGGAGAATGGCCTTTTTCTGGGTGTTATTACTTATATATTATACCGGATTTATTATTGATGCATTCACGTGTAAGCAGCATTTTAATGTTGTAGCTAGAGGAGGTGAAGCTAATTTTAACAAAAAGAAATACTGAGTAATCCAGGAACAAGTCTCCCCAATGAACCTGAAGATATTGACCAGAAAACTATTTATTAATTATTTGGATTTTTCATTTGTTATTTGTTCAGTTAACCTTCAGTAATACTTTCCATATAAAGAAATAAAAATCAGGAGGAGAAATATTTTTATTTAGCAGACTAGGTAAACTGGTGGCTCTAAACTGTTTGTGGGTGTGAGGATAGTAGTCTGTTAACAATGTCGTGACATCAGTGGAAAGCAGCTGCATCCTGGGAGGTGCATTCAGAGCCATAAAACACTGCAACATGCATTGAAAAGCAGTGAGTTGTAAATGATATATTATCAGTAGTAGAGGACCTAAATCACAGAACATAGAGCCCTGGTCTGGTCCTTTAAAGGTGTCTATGACAACATGTGAGCTGCAGCAGCACAGCAGAGAGATGACGTTCACATCAACAACCACTTAATTACTATGATGAATCTTAGTGGCTGCAGTGGCTGCAGCAGCTCGGCCTCGGTCCAGCTGGAGCCAGCATTGCTTCTGGCTGGCTATTTCCTCACATTACAGCTGAAGGAGTCACAGCCAAGCACGGACACGCTGCACTGAAATCTGTGACACCCCAGTTCCAGTCACCACTGCAGTAAATGTAAATGCACATTCTAAATAATGAAAAAGTGAAGCAAAGTGTGTTGGGCTAAATTTTCTTTTTTTATTAAAATACAAAGATGAAAAAGAGAGAGGACTGCAGAAAATACTGTCTCTAGAGACAGCTGGTCTGGAGTCTTTGGACCTCCTTCTGCATGGGTTTCTTGTCCTGTACAAACTGTGCAAACAGCTTCAGATCGAGGGTTTGTAACCACTAATCCATTTAAGCATAATTTAAGAGAAACGAGCACACCTGCAGTACAGAGTAGTTTCAGGTGACAGAACTTTTTTAGATTCACTTTTGTGACTTTGAAAGTTTTAATTCAATTTCCACGCATTTATATATTAGTGTAATAGACTGGTAACCAGTATATTCTATTAGCATATTTCTATGTAACTAGAAGTCTAGTTTCTTATATTTTATTTCTGTATCTGGCATCAACTGCTTATTCATGTTGTTAACAACAATACTAACAGTTACATTTGTGAAGGACAGCAGGTCTGAAACCCTGAAAAAAAACCCTACAATTTAATCACTAAATTTATATTATTCCATTCGTCCAACAAAACCTGTAGTCCCTTAAATTGCCTTCGACAGGTTTCTGACAAACACAATGATAGTTTCAATATTAGTTGGGACCAGACGAGTCAAATAGCCAAAGAACCAGAGTCCGCTTCAGTGTCCACCTCTTTTTTTAAGTCCACAATTCAAGACTAAGGCTGCACTAAAAGCAGCAAAGATGTGTGGTCGTCTCCTCCTTCTTCTTCTTCTTTTGCCCTAATTTCGAGCCACAGCCACTGTATCCTTTCTAAATTTGCATATTCCAACATCCACTGTGCACTGGTCGATTTTGAAGTTGGCAGGAACTGACGACGACTGTATTGTGACTCCTCTGTAGACTGTCGTGTTTGGGGAGGGAGCACAGCTTCAGTCTACAACCCTCAGCCCTCTGAAGGACACAGAAGGACTGTTTAGGGAGGCACCCCTGAAATGAGACACAGTCCAAGACATGTGCAAGTAGTCTAGACTCTGGTAGTACAATCTTTCTTTGCATCATCTGATTACTTTATATCGGAGTTCCTTGAAAGTTCAAAGCAATGTTCAACAGCTGAACTCCCAGCTCTGCCTGCTGCCCTCCAAGTAAGAACTCCGCAGACAGCTCTCTGTAAGTGCTGCAAACTCTGCGCTCGTGAACATCCTCCCTATGAATTGCATGTTTCCACCTATGTCGCGCCTCACCGTACAACACGACTAAAGATCTGCGAGGAAGATGCACAGCTACACGGACTTCCTCTCCTAGTCCCAACTCAGGCAGACCCTGTTCAAGCGACATGGTTAGTGTAGTGTTTGATAACATGTTGATGGTGACCAGGCGCTCCCCCCACAACCAGGAGTCATCTAGGTGTGGATCGATGGAGGAGCCTCGCTGAGGATGGTAATCCAGATTGCACTGCTCCACTGGTTGGAAGCCTGCTAGACTTGGCTCTTGCTGCATCCTGAGCACTAGTTTTTGGCTTAAAGCAGGGAGTCCACTGAAGCCGCCCACACGCACTTTCCTTTTCTTGAAGTTCACTTTTGGACCAAAGTCCTGCAACAATAGGAGAGGAGAATTTTGTTTATTTCATGATTGATAGTCACCTTTGACTCTCCTGTTAGTGTTGATATATCTATGTGAATGGGACAGGATACACCTGTGTCAGTGTGTGTGTGTGTGTGTGTGTGTGTGTGTGTGTGTGTGTGTGTGTGTGTGTGTGTGTGTAATTAGTGTCACTGACTGAATAAAACATCCCTAAATTATAATTACCCTATAAAATGAGGATAAAAATTGTGTGTACTGACATTAAGTTTGCGAGAATTTACATATAATATATAATGTTTTAATAACAAATGTATTGATGTTACACACATATTGGTATGCCCTAACAATTTAGATTTATATGTTATAATCTGCAGAGTTAGACAAGCAAATATTGATTTCATATGCTCCACATTACCTGTTTCCTTCGACCAGACTGGGACTGATTCCACACATCCTGGTCCATCGTGTTTATCAGCTCCCTCTCCTCCTCTTCTGATATGAAGTTTTCCCACAGGAAGACACCAGGAAAGGGGAAGGATGCAGCCTCAGCATCTTTGTAAATGGCAAGCCCCGTCTCAGGATTGTAGTGGAAATGATGTACAACCTTCACATAAAAAAAAAAAGTATAATAATAATATTTAATAATAATAATTATTATTATTATGTTACGTCTGCTCTACATTACCAAGACATAGCACTCTTGATATTGTCTTGATGATGAACCACAATTTTACTGTATTGAATTAATGTCTTTCTCAAAAAAGGTGCTCAACTTTAGCCACTTCCTGTCGAGGAAGTGAAATGTAAAAAAGTCATGCAGTGAAGCAGCATAAGTCCACAGTGTACTGACATAAACAAAAAATTTATTCAAGCACTGCACCAAATTTTAGGTACTTGAGTATCTTCTTTTCATGTGACTTCTTACTCAACTACATTCATATGATTGCTTTACAGACTAAGGTTTTTTAAATACAAAACAGCTGAAGTGCTTATAAGATATGATGCTTTGTTATAGATTTGACATCTCAACAGTATGTTCAAGTTAAGCTGAAACCATTAGTTTATCCATTGATTTGTCAAGTGACAGAATAAATTTGTGATGATGATTGAAGTAATTTTTCATGCAAAATAAAAAAATTCATGGCTCTGTCATTTCAAATTTGAGGATTTCCCACACATTTATTTTAATAACTAAAAAAACAACACTATTGGTTGACAAAACAAGACGTTTGAAGGTGTTGCTTTCGTCTCTGGGTAATTGTGATGTGCATTTCTCACTATTCTCAAGATCAATCAAGCTCATTAGTTTCGGTCCTATATAAAAATAGTTATTAATGAGCTCCACCTCAACCAGCTGCAACAGCAAAATGCTGTTCACACATTAACGCACCAGTAACAGACATTTTACTACATTGAATACTCTTACTTTTGATTTCCGGACTATAATTACATACTTCAACTTGAATAATATTGTCAATGGAGGAATTTTACTTGTAATGGTGTATTTTACATTGTGGAATTAATGCTTTTATTTAAGTTAATGTTCTGGTTACATCCTCTGCCACTGCTTTCTAGAGGGCACATGGCAATAAATATGGAAAAATGAAACCAGGTAGCTTAGTGCGGGGTGGCTTGACATATCAGTGTATCTTGTTATAACGAGAAAAGTTGGTAGTTAAAGACGTAAGTCAGCAAGTATTTTTGTGTTAGAAGTTATGACTGTAGTTCTGTAATAACTGTTTGAGGCAGGATGGTTTGTCCCGTGAGGGCACCCGTACTAAGTTGCGAACAGTGCTAGCAATGGCTGCGTCCCTTTCCTGCTGATAAAAACAAAGTAAAACATGGTTTTCAGTCCAAAATATTTACCTGAGGTTCACTCGCCTCCAGCTGTCCCTTTCCCTTCAACTTTTCACACATGAGACACCGCCGGATGCCTTTACAAGCACATGAAGTAGCACCGTCACTGCTATCAGGTGCCATCATCCTGTAGCTTCTTCTGTTGTTGATAGTCTGCTAACCTACTAAACAGAACAATATCGCCACCTAACGGTGCCTGTGTACGCATTCACCATCAACTGTATGAATTAGTGAGTTTTTGAGGATTTTAGACAATAAAAATTAAAAGGTGAGAAGTAAAAGTATTTTTAGATGAGAGTAATTTTTTATTAACCATCCAACATTTCTACAACAAGAATTGAATCTATAGAAACAGCAGTATCTTATAAAACAATAACCAAATAAGAATAAAAATGTACAAATTGATAAAATTAACAAACATAATACGAAATAACATAACAAATAATACAGTATAAGGACAAAGATTTAAGGGCTGACCTGTAGCAACTGACAATGTCTAGTTTCTCTAATTGACACTGACACACACTTTCTGTTTTAATTACATAACACAGGGACAAAAGGGAAGCAGTTTGATAAAAAAAAATCAATAACACAAGACATATCCACAGAATAAGCTCAAAAAGTCTTAAAACTAGAATGCCAGGGTCCATGGTCGAGACTATTTCATAAATAAGTGTATTCGATAGATAGAGGATAGAGGACCTGACATAGTTATTATAGTACTTCTAATTATATTATATAAACCCAAATGTTTACCAGGGTGTTTTGGGGGCCGTTGGGGGTCTTGGGCCACAGGGCATTTGTCTGGTTGGTAATCCAGCCTTAATTGGGGGCAATACAATTTGCCTGGCAGTTTATGCTCAGGGTAAAAAAACACATGATATATTAACCACGCCCACCGGATGTACGTAGAGTTTCCCCGGGAAAGCTCGGTTTCTACAGGGGCAGTAAGTTCACTGAAGTCGCTGAAGTATCGGTAAGCAATTTTATCCACGAATTTAAAACAAAAATCATGAACCTGATGTTTTCTTATGTAAGTTAACGGTTTGGACGTTTACTAAAAGTCAAGAATAATTGGGTTATTGTTTATAATGCGAACTTACTAGCTTATATACACAGAGAGTGGAAGTCGGTGCTTCCAGCGTGGCTAACTAAGAACTGCTGTTTGTAAGAAAAACATTTCGCATTGAATTAACACGATTTACCTCAAGAAATATAACATAATGTTACATGAAAAACGAGTTTAAATATGTATCTGAAACGCTATTGATAATATACTAAGGCTACAATTATGACTGAATCTCTTGAGGGTTGTTTGGTTATTTGTCTAAGTAAGTGACACTTTTCTGTGTTAACTCTCTGATATACATTCAGTGAAGGTGTGTTCATATTGCAGGAAACATTTTATTCTTTAAACAGATTCTATAAGACAAAGAAAAATGTTAAACAGAGGAGCATCCCAAGCAATGTACCATAGAAAGGAAAACATTGACACTCCACTGTAAATATTATATGTATTAGAGCAAGGAGATTTAAAAAGAAGACTGAGAGTCCAGTCATTTTATGTAAGGCAGTCATTTTGAAGAAAAGATGAGCAAAGGTAGAGTTTTACATGGTTGACTACAATCCATAGTATAGTAACCAAGTGAGACAAAGAGACAAGGCCTAAACATAAACAGTTCACTGTGTCTTGTATGACTGGTGGAGTTGTGTGAAACCGTCAACAGGGGGTGTGTATTGCCGCACCCATGTGTCCTTGTGTTGGTATTAAAAGAGCACTCTTTACTAACAAAACAGAGATCTGCCCATCGAAACATAACATTAGTGGTCAGATACTCTGTATGGTGCCTTTTAATACTCCTACAATTAAAGGGCTGTTTTTCTGACTTCAAGGGATTGAATTTCTCACCAGCAATGTATGAGTGCAGTCAAGGTGTGGTCAGCAGACCCCCGTGTCATTTATGGGTACAGAGCACTTCTGGCCAGCAAGATTCAAGTCTGGGTTTGAACAGGGGTTAAACAGACAACATCACACGCAGACATTATTCTTTCTTTAACTCTGTAATACTCCATCCTTCCTCTACAGTTGTTTCTCTTTTTGAGTTGTGTTCCTCCCTACGGATAATCAATGGAGAAAATAACTGAGAAACTTCTACTGGAGAAAGGCTCTCCACAAACCAACAAACTGGAGCAAATCAAGACACTGAAGTAAGCATGCTTTTTTTCTCTCCTTATGCTAGTGTTTGTTCTGAAGGTCTCAGCTAATGAACCCTTTATTTATATGTGTTATTTAATGCCTATGAGTTTCAAGAAGTCCCTAAATAATACTGAGGTAAAAAAAGAAAGAAAAGTTGCCACAGCGGTCTTAAGATAATCATTAAGTGACCCTGTATTTGATTTGATTTCACACTATGTTGACCCGAACACTAACTTCACGCTCTCTGCTCCTCAGTCTATCTAAGCTCGGGCTAAAGGTTCAGGACTTGCCAGTCAAGCTGCTGTCCCGTCTCCAGTCCCTCGAGCGATGGGATCTGTCTGGGAACGGACTGCAGGAGATGCCCAAGAACCTGAAGCTGCCTGCACTTCGCTACCTGGACCTCAGCGACAACCAGATGGAGGATGTTACGACTCTGGAGTCTCTAAGCAGTCTGGAAGAGCTCAAGACGGAGGACAACCTTTATATCACTGTGAGGGCTAACAGTAATTCTTGAGCAGAAATGTCATGTTCACACTCGTCTTGTCGTCTCTATTATATATTAAAAAGGACCATACCATTGTGCTAGCTCATTCACTACAAATCTTTTTTATGGCACAGTGGGTTGGTGGTCAGCAGTGGCCCCTCGCTGCAAGAAGTTTCTGTGTTTAATTCCACGAGCCGGCTGAATTGCATTTGCATGTTCTGGCTGTGTCTGTGTCGGTCTCCGTCCACAGTTCAAAGACATGCAAATTTTGAATTGAACCCTCTGAATTGCTTGTAGCTGTGAATGGTTGTCTGTCTATTATGTCAGCTCCGGCTCTATCTGACCTGGCATTAGCATGTGTCTTGGGTGATCCAGTCACAAGTGGACAGCTCATCAATTCACACCTGGCATTAACATGTGTCTGGAGTGACCACTTGTGATCGGATCTCTGCTCCAAATGCAAATATAGCGTAGATCATTTCCATTTGCAAAGACTGACATCATTTTTTTTCGGGCCAATTTCACAGGATGGAAAAGGAGTATAACTTTGCATTTTTATGTATTTTTCAGCACTCCTCATTAGGTCTTAGGCTTGACAGTTTTTGTTGCTTTTCTTCCTCAGGTGAGTGATAATTACAAGCTGATGGTGTTGTTGCCCAACCTGAGGATTCACAACGGTAAAGATATCGGTGCTAATGCCCTCCACCTGCGCGGCGTCTACAGTGAGGTCCTGAGGACGCGGGTATGAAACTACTTTCTTATTTTGACTGTTATGTCAGTAATCCAATGTTTATTTTATTTACTCTGTAAATGTGGCAGTACAGCACAATTTTACTGTGCAGGCTCTTCCTTCTGTCACTGTACAAACTGTCTTTGGTCATTTTCAGATAATTGCACTTTGGGAGAAGAGCTTCACTCTCCCAGATCCCATGACAGCAGAGAAAATGTCCACCTTGGAGACAAACTTTGTCAACACTGCCCGTCAACAGATTAAATTTGGACCCAGTTCAGTCACTGACTTCACCAAATGGAAGGTAAGTTCAGGATGTTACAGACATTGTGAGTGAGATTTTTCTTGTGTTGCCTTCTGTCATTTTTAGTAACTGTGTCTCTGTTTGGTTTTAGGTGGAGATTCTCGCTAAGGAGTTCCTGCGTTCTCTGACAGAACCAAAGACGGAACCGGAGAGCAGCGAGTGTACTGATAAAAAAGAGAACTGTGTAAGAATTTGAAGGATGACCAGTTTTAACATGATGTCTGTAGCAAACCTGACTGCATGGTCATTGTGATCCTCAAACTGTACAGTGCTTTCAGAGTGTATTGGTGGCTTCCTCCATGCTGCTGTGTTGCTGCTTCAGCTCATTATAGATCTGATCTGGTGTTTCGGTCACTGGGCAATACTGAGAAAATTCAAACCTCTGTGCAGTGGTGCATAATGTATTCAAGAAACAGTATAGAAAATATATGATGCTGAACCTGTAAGTGATTAGTACGGGAGTTGGTTTGAAGTTCATACCATGTATTTGTTTGCTATTCTTCAGGAAATCTCTACTCCCACAAAGAGGAAAAATACCACATCAGAAATGGACACCAACATAAGCCTGATGCCTCGCAAAAGGCTGCGTGCAGATCTCCCAGTCTCAACAGCTGAAGACAGTCCTCGCAAATCTAGCCTCCGCCTCAAACCTCTGACTCAGGCCGACACTGTCAGGATGAGCCCCCGCAAGAGAGTTCAGCCTCCTTCTACCCCCACCAGAGGGCAGACACGGGCAGAGACACCCAGGAAAGCCTCAAAGGTGCCACAAACCACAGAAGATGGAGCTCAGATTAAACAGAAGGAAGATGTCAACAAAAAAGCCACAAAACTGCAGAGAGACACTGACATGCTGTCTACATTACAGAACTGCAATAAGACACAGGTAATGTAAATACAGCTATTAAATACTTAACCCTGTGTTATTACTGATGCCATTAAAGTTGGTGTGTTCTGTTTTTGGAGCTCCAATAACTTTAATCTTTTAAATGTCTATGATTAAATCTATTGATCATAGAGCAACCCAAGATACCTCAACAACTGTTGTCCAGATTTTCATGACAGTTGTTTCATGGTCCCCTGAGGAGAAATCCAAATGTTTTAGAGGAAGGATCAGAAATGTATCACTTTTTATTTGATTTCATATTTACATTTTATTATAGTATTGTATTTTTAGCATGTTTGTCCACTGTTTTGGTTCAGACTAAAATATCTCAACAACTATTGGATGCAAAACCTGCAAAACTAGCTGCACTTTGTGTTTAGTGCTGACACGCTAAACTAAAATGACTGTTCTTTTCATTGTTCAGCACTGAATGCCCAATTTTTGGTATCATCAGAATGTCATGTCATTAAAGTCCTTTCCTCCCATTGCTCTGCTATCTCCCTTTCTCCATCTTCCTGTTTGTCCATGTTTCCTCCTCTCTGCAGCCACTGTGTCTGAAGCCTCTGCATGTCCTCCAGTGCCACAGTAAACAGGACAACTCTGAGGATTTCTCCACCCAGCTGTGGGCCTGTGCTTTCCAGCCGCTGCCAGATTCCACCGGTACAGTTGACCATATTCAGAGAAACTGTTCCCTCACATTTATCAGGGCAGCCACAAGGCCTTTTAAAGGAGGTTTAAATTGTCCAGATGTAAATTAATTTCAAAGGTTCTCTTATAACTATGTTCACAGGAGGAAAACAAATAAACTTCTTTTCCTGTTTTGACAGGTGGAGGAAGCCGTTTGGTTGCAACCTGTGGTGGAGACTCTCTCTGTGTGATTGACTGTGAAACGGGGATGGTGATGAAGAAGTACAAAGTTCATGGCGAGGTCTGTTCCATTTATTATGAGATAGGTTTCCGATAATTGCAAGATACATAATTTATAATTAAAGGAAATAACCTCCCTGATTTTCTTTGGTGAGTGTTGTGTGCTCATATTCTTTAGCTGTTCGGAATTAACTTAGCACAAATAACATAAATTTAAGTTTAGATTTCTTATTGTCAGGATTTACAGGTCTATGGCAGGTGTGATAAAACTGTTGCAGCACAGGTGGCATAATCTCTGAATAAAATTGACTTTTCATATAACAAAAAAAGCTTTAGATTTTTGTCTGATGTTGTTTGTATCTGTGTTTTCTTCACCACAGGAGTTCTTCTCGCTGGCCTGGTCCACAGTGATGATGTCTAGAGGAGGCGGGGCCTCGGCTCAACATTGCAGCATCCTGGCGGCAGGTGGAAAGAGAGGACTGGTCAAATTGATCCACCCCAGAAACAACGTAGCCTACGGGGAGTTCAGAGCCAGCCGCAAGGCGCTGTCTGTCCTCCGCTTCAACCACCACCAGGGAAACTTCCTCTTCAGTGAGTCATGGTTTCTTCTTACAGATAAACAGCCAACATTAAGAGAGCTGGTTGTTTGACAGACGTCCAACATCAGACAGATGAAAGGATGACCCCCAATTAATTACAACTTGAGTCTCGGTGTCATTGTTTTGACCCTAGTTTCTGTCAGTAATCTTTTCATTGAACTCGCCAAGTTAATTGGGGGGGTGACGAGAATAAGGTGACATTTCTATGATGGGGTCAGAAATACAATTGGGCGGGTTGTGAGTAAGCTACAGTTTAGCATTAATTTATTTGGAAAGGAAAAATAAGGTGAATGGCACTATTTACCCAACAGAGCCTGAATCGTTTCTTGTCGTCCTTTTTGCACCTGTGAAGTTTTGAGCAGCCACGGTCGGTTCATGCCTGACTTGACATACTTTACTGTCCTTTCACAAACAGTCTCCATGCGTCGCTAGCAAGTATTTATTCATCCTTCACCTTTCCTCTCGCAGCGGGATCATACGATAACAAGATAGTAATGTGGGACATCGGTGGAGTGGACAGCCAGTACAACTTCAAAGTTGTGTGAGTATTTCTGCTTGAATAATTCACTACCTAGAAATTTGTCTTTAGCAACATTTTGATCAGAAAGTTGATACTGCTTCTTTTTAAATTGTTTATTTAATGTTGTTTTTAGCTCTATTAGTTTCAGTTTGCACTGAGGGGTGTGTACCATGAGTTACATATACATAACTCATATGGTACATACATACATAGTATGGACAGGTCTTTTGATTGGAAAAAAATACACGCCTGACATCTTGTTACATCATATTACTGGTAACACATTCAGTATCTTCACAAACTTCGAGTTCTTTGCTAGAATTAAAAATTAATTTTTGAAGTCTTTCGTGAATCTCAGCTGAAGATGATGTAACGGGTCCAGGACGGTAGGTGAGAGGTTCAGGCTGTGATGTTGAGAATATTTCTGCTCTGTGCGTCCCTCCAGTCAGCTGCTGGTGTTGGAGATCAGTACCACCCCTCTGCACATCTGCCTCCCTCCCTCTTCCCCCAGCGCTCAGGTACTGACTGCCTGTGAGGATGGCCTGTACTGCTTCAACACACAGCTCGGTACCAACAACAGCACAAAGAGGTAAAGGCTGTTATTGTGTGTGTTCTTGTATCTATGAGTTTCGGTTTGCTCTGAAGAGCTTTAGTTAGAATGGAGGCAATATTACAAAACGACTGATCCAGGCCTTTTAGAAAGCAGCAGATACTTATTGTGTATATAAGAATGCATTAGGACTCACAATGGTCATTAATTAAAGATTCAAGGACAAAAAAAGCTTTAAAATCCATCACTGATACAAAACACTACTCACCTTGTGATGCCTCTCCTTCTGTGCACCGAAATGACAAAAAACCTTTTCGTTTTAAAGGTGAAACATGTTGGAATATGAGTATAGAATACCACAATGAAATGCTGACGTTACAGTAGAGTGTATAATGGTTTTCACAAAGGAGACATTCTTTGTTTTGATTCAGAAAAATTTTAATTTTCACCTGAGTGAACTTTCTGATCTGTTGTCAGTTCTGCAGTGACTAACCTTTAGATTGGATTGGTGCTGACACTGGGTTTGTTGACTGTGTGTAAAACTAAACAGATAGAGCTGCCGTTATCTTACGGTGTGTGATGTTGTGTTTGACTTCTCCTCAGTCGGTCCAAGGAGATGGAGATAACTTTCCCCATATATAAGAAGGAAGACAAAGACCACGACTACCACACCGTTGACGGCCTAAGTTTTCTTACTGATGACATAGTGGGTAAGTGATCTTGCAGTACTTATAAAATATGACCCTTGCTCATATTGTGCCCTCTTTTTTTTTTTAAATTCATGCCCCTAACTTTTCAATTATTTATTTTTTTTCTCTTCTTTCTCTGTTGCACTTCATCATTATGATCCTTTAGCCTCCAAAAACTATATGCATGATTCCATTTACCTGTGGAGCTGGAGCAGGACCAAGGCTCAGCGGCCTGACAAGAAGAGCATGACAGTGTGTGCTGTGGTTCTCGCTGAGCTGCAGTGGACCAACACTGAGATTCCCTACCTGGCGCTCAACACCTGTCCGGGTAAGTCCACATCTTCGAGCATCGGCAGAGCCGCATTTCTCATTTTGCTTTTGATCTTCAATCATCTGTTGTTGCACTTGGAGTAGAAAGGGGGCACCAAAGAGTTCTGGTCAAACTATATTGCCTGCAGTTCTAATAGGAAAATAACTTGATACAAGTGGTACAACCCTGCCTTCAAACGTCAGCACAAGGACATAAGTGCTCTTCAAGCTTTGTTACAGTGTGTTCTGCTTCAGTCCAGCCACAAGCCAGTGACTCAGTTTGAGGCTTGACCTGAGCTTTGTGTTTGAGTGGCAGAGAAAAAAGCCTTTCTGAACTCAGTTTGATGATCTGCTTTGTGTGTGTGTGTGTGTGTTCATTCCCCTCTCTTCAGGCCAAGCCTACATAGTGTGTGGTGACGACAAAGGCAGGCTGTGGACGTACCACGTCACCAAACTGCAGAAAAACAGTTTCCAGATGGGGAAACCCATACTGCCCACTGAGGTAGCCTTCTCCTCTCAATGTCTTTTTATATTGGTTATGATAGTAGCGACCGAGTTATGTGCTGATATCTTTTAACACAGTTACATTACTATAAAGCAATCAGACAGGTTGTAAACAAACCCCCAGGTTGACCAAGATTATTTGTAAAAGAAAACAAACAGTAAACAGTAAAATGACTATCCAAAATCTCCACGGTAAACATCAGCTACAATTTACAGACTGTTCTTTGTTTTTTGCAGGTGTTGGAGTGGCCGATGCCGGTAAGGAAGGGCCTCAGCCAAGTAGAGGGCCCTTCCATCAACAGCGTAGCAATGGACCCTGAGCTACGCTACCTGGTGGCCCTCAGTGACAAGAATATGGTGATAGTGTGGAAACGGGAGGAGTCCTCCTGAGCAGAACAGCCATGAGACTGTGAAGTAACTTAAAGGAAGTCAGGCAGATCCTAAGGGTTTTTGTACTGAAAAAAAAAATCACTAGCGAGTACCAAATGTTGGTATTTGTGAGGTAGTACTTCAGATGCAGTACTGAAAATGTGACGGACCATTACCTAACTCGTATGTCAGAGTAAACAACCAAACTGGGTGTTTTCTGAAACAACAGAATACCACTCTGTCAAACAGAGACAGACTGACAGATCCTCTGTGAGATCTTGTTCTTTGATCATTTTCTTCAGTTTTTGTGGAGAAAGTGGCTTTTATGATGCTGCTGCAGTTATATCTGTCAGCAAGTATCAGCCAGATAGGTTGAAGGTTTACAGTAACAATATTCTTTATTTTCTATATGAAAATATCTCATGTTGAGAGTAAAGTAAAACTTTTAATTTGCAGAATTTTATAGTGAAGAGTCACCACTGCAGGCGATTAGTAGTATAAACAAGGCAAGAGAATTACTGATTGTTGCCATGTGACACAATTATTTTTTTAATCTATTTTGAAAGTTTATAAAAAAAAAAAAGATCCAGATCAGATCCAAAAACCACAAAACATGGTATCAGTTAAAAAAATTGTGTAATCATTCCACATAATAACTCAACTCAACTTTGAAATTGTCAGAAAATGTGTAGCAGACCATAACAACTCTATTTAAGTGTAATTGATTATACAAAATAAAGCAACCTTTGCTGCAAATGCAGCTGTAATTGGCCTCAGGTATGTTCATGTTAGATCTTGTTTTATAGTCTCTTTAATGTGTGGTTTTATTTGGCACAGTTTAATTTCATGCTTGCAGTATGATTTCTAGTAGTGTGCCTCATTATTACATTATGAACTTGTGTTCAAAGAACCAACATGGAAATATCAAGATATTTACAACATTTAAAAGGTGTCGCTCATATTGATAAACCCACAGATAAATATCACCAGCCTCTGCAGTTTCCTTCAGCCCGCCAGTGTTTTAGCATGTTGCAACTCATTGTTTTGATTGTTTTGGTTCCCTATCGTCAACCTCATGTCAAAAACAAGATCTGATAACACTGTACGATACCTGCAGAGAGACCGAACAGCAACGAGCTGGAGAACATGGTGGAGCATTTAGCAGCTAAATGCGAGTTTGATAAGTGAAACTAATTTTCAGGAAGTCTTTTTTTTTTTTTTTTTGTGCAATTTCTGCCCTAATATGTTTTTTTTCTTTCATTTTCAAATGTACGGTTTTTTTAACATCTGTATTTGAATGAACCTTGGTTTGGACCGTACTGTATACTGTTACTCTGTAATGCTCTGGTAACATTAAGGAATATAAACAGCAGTATTGACTTCACTGTGAAGATGAAAGACGCAGAGTGGAGATGCATCCTGGCGACTGACCGCTTACGAAACAGATTCAGTACATCCTCTTCCTTCCTGCTGTCTAATTATATTGATCTGAACAGTATAAATGCCATTTATATCCCACAGTAGTTCTACTGTGCTTACAACCTGCCATGTTTCCATGTGTTGTGAAGTTACATGTGAACTTTTTTCATTTAATTAAAAAAAAAAAATATATGATTTGCAATTGGGGATAAAAGGACTGAATTTTATAAATGGTCGAGTAGTGTATTTTATTTGGGCTGTACCCTGTATTGTAATGAGATCTGATTTTGTTTTTCTTTTTTACTATATTACAAGGTCCCGGGCCACAATTAAACTGGGGGCATTTAACCACTAGGCTACCAGGATGCTCAAATAAATTACACTTCAATCACACCTTCTAATTAATTCCCCTGCAAGCTGCTCTATACTCCGTTCATTCAGCATAATATCGGCTGTGTAATAGATCACAAGGCAGCACAAATACCCTTTAATAGTCACAATGAGTCTGTGTCGTGTGAAATTGTGCCTCACCTCTGTGAGTGAGGCAGCCATCTGCTTGCATCTTTGGACTATAGATACCACAAGAGATCTTTTGAATAATTAAAGGGCTGAGACCAGTTAGCAGGACATTCATTTTTAATGCCAAGAATGACAAAATGTTAGTAAAGCTGAGTGAGTGGCGGACATACAGGCATAGATGTTTGAAGTAACAACTTCATTAGTAATTATAATGAATTGGAATAGATTATAGTTCATTATGTCCTGGGTTTTCCCCTCAGGCATTTTGTGAGACTCACCTGTCCTGCAAGGTTTATCCTCCAGCTCTACTTGAAACTAAACTATAAAGTAATGTGGACCTGGGTTGAGACACTACAACTAATAAATCTACCTGGTCAAGGTCAAAATCTAGTTTGGAACTAGATAAGACACAAGTCAATAACTGATAAACAGTGAATGGAGAACAATGGTCATTAAAACTGATGACTGCAGCCCACACATACACTCTCCTGATCAAATTCAGTGTAAAATGAGGAGGATGAATATCATGGGGCATGATCTTGAAGTGAAATAAAAAAGTAAAATGAGGATGTGTTTAAAAAAAATGCCACATGGTTGCCACACCAGTTTTTTATTCATTACCTATGTGCATTAAACAAAATGTATGGTGTGATCACCCTTTGCCTGTAGAGCAGCACTTATTCTCCTAAGTACACTGCACTGGACAATCTTTCAAGGTAGAAGAAGAGCTATTGTATTGTTTTGAGAATATGCAACATGCAACAGTGTCTTCTGTCTCTTCATGTAATCCCAGACTGACTCCATGATGTTGAGATAGGGGCTCTGTGGAGGCCAGATCATCTGCAGTAAGACTCCTTGTTCTTTTTGTCCGTGAAGATAGTTCCTTGTGACTGGCAGTATGTTTGGAGTCGTTGCAGAATGAAATTGCGACTGACAAGATAAGATCTTTGATACGAATCTAAATCTAAACATGATAAGTGACTAAAATCTTTAGTCAGTACTGCACAGTGCTTAGAGTGCCCACAGGGCTCCCTAACAGGTTAATGGAGCATGAAAATTGCTGCAGTGTAAAGCCGTTGTGAGTGTAGCCACTACCTGAGAGTTTTCTATTTATGTCTGAAATAAGTACCAAATAATAAAGTTGCAGGTTGTAGTACTTCACTTATTTGTAAGGTATTTGTGGGGAATAAATACAGGGATAGGGCCTGAGGGAAAACAAACATGATTTTGTAAACATGCATGTGTACCAGCAAACATACTGCATCTTACTCTGTGTCTCCCCATGTCCCCTTGAGCCACATGCCGGCTAAAATACTCGGAGTTGCTCTTAACCAACAGCTCCAGCTGCCCCTTGCAGTACAGTACAGTAGGGGAAATAGGGGTGGTGGTGGGGGGGTGTTGATGCTGTTTCGCTCCGCCTCTGTCTGACTGATTGGCTCAGCTGTCATGTCGTCGCCTCAGCTTTCTCCCCCACTGGCCAATGCTTACAAAGCCCTTTCTGTACCCTCTCTCTCTACTGTATTCAGATCCCGTGCCTTTGTGCACCATTAGGACTCGACCCTAATGGCCTCGTAGCAGCCATAACACTTAGTGCTTGTACGGGAACGGGGCAGCCCTGTTCACACACACAGAGCTCGTCTCCAAATGCGTCCGGGACTGGCGGGTATAGCGGTGGAGATGCTGAGCGGTGCTACCTGCAGGGCCAGGCCGAGGCTCGGCAGCCTCTTCCTGGCCCCCGTCACCAAAACAGTATCGCCGATGTCAAACACGGAGAGCCACAGATTTCGGTCCACGTCCTCGATGCAGGGATTTTCAGAGTTGGCAAGAGAGCGGTCGAAGACTGTCACATCGTTTTACAACCAATCTGCAATCGACGTTTCCGCAGAAAAGGTAGGAAAGTGAGTTTATGCCAGTTTACTCCTCTGAAATCCCGGTCCTCCTGCCGAGGCAACGAGGGAGTAAGCTAGCTGTAGCTTGACAGTAACGCTAGCTGTTAGCTCGGTTTGCGCTGCGTTCAGGGACACAAAAAGGCAGTACATACGCGTTTGTCCCAATTTGATGACCGATTCGCGCCAGTAAGCGTTCTAAGCCAATTTAAATCTAAAATCTAAAGTTACCACTCAAGTCCGAGTGGATGGACCTCGACCTCTCACTCCAACTGGCACCGTTTTTTCTAATAATCCAAAGTCGCCGAACCCGTTACTTTAGCCCTAACCGCTATTTGACCAATTTTCTCCTGAGGTCTGGAATGCACCATCACGGTTTTTCACGAGGACATAATGTTTAGCTAGCTAACAAACGTTTATCTCTGACAAATTAACACCACAATGTTGAAAATCCCGGCGACACAACATCACCAATGTTGAATAAAAGTTGTCAACCCAAAGCTGTCATTTGAACTATACTATAGATGTCTGATTAAGAGCAGGGGAGTTGATGGTGTTAAGTTTCAGCTACAGAGGTTAAGTTGACCCAATGAAAAGTCACAATGACGATGTCGCTGTTTTTTCCAGTCTCTAAAATATTCCGTCTATTGAATATATAAATGATTTTTTTTTTTAAAGAAACACGGACCCTCGAAGTCCTTTCCCGCTGTGCTAGATCTTTCATTTCTTCCTCCTCTAACTAGCAAACAATCAGTCAATAGAAATGAAATAGAAATGTACAACGCTTGTAAGTATTCAAAGAACAATGTTGACAAACATGGATTCCTCTTCTCCAATAACAAACTCCTTCCTTCGTTGTCAAAACTCCTCCCTTCTTTTGTTCACTTTTGTTACATTTTTTTCCAAAGAGTTTTTTATTCCTGGCAAGAACATGGATGCCTCAGTAGTTTGTAACACACTTAACCAATTTTTGGACAAACAGTTCATCTTTTTCACTCAGTGTGAAGCAAAACAAAACAACACTAGTATTTCTTCACAGTAAAATGAGGAAGGAATGTGCAGCTGTGTTATGAACTAACACTGAAATAAGACAAAACCCCCTACTTCAGCATTTTCAGATACGAATGAAAAGTGCAGTTGCTAAATAAGATTGCAGCGACTTTGCTGTGGATGTTCATGGTCCCGAGAGAATAAATCCGTACATATCTGGCGACCTTGTGATCTGGTTCTATAATCAGGTCAAATTTTCCACTTGTACCTCGAGCACATGTACATTCCAGTTGGGCACAGAGGCACACTCCTGCCATTACTGCACTTGACTTTACCTTTTCACACTGTTATAACACAGTAAACACAACGTGTAAAATTCATAGCTGTTGGCTTAAGGTGTGTCACTTAGGCCCCGTTTACACCTGGTGTTAACATGAAATCGGATCCCAATGTGACACAGACCGCCTCCAGATGTGGTTCGGCCTATCCCATCACAAATGCAATTTTTTTTTGAGACTTCTAATCTAGCTCTGGGAAGACTTTGGTTGTCATCGACTGTCTTTGAAACATGTTGCACATCATTGTCTTGTAGGTGTAACAGCGTTGTTTGAATCAATGACCTAAGCAGTTCCCTGGTACCCAGTGACTGCATAGTGAATCACCACTTACTGTTTGTTGGTGCAGGTTTCTCTTCCACACTACGTGACCATTAGTGAGTCACGTACTTAGTAGCTTTAAATATATATTTTTGCCTTTGGGGTAAAAATTGTGATAATATACTTAGACTTATTTTTAATGGAGCCTGGGCATTTCTGGATTGTATTTGACATGAACGTATAACTAAATGTAACTTTGAATTTGGTTATTAAAGAGTTGAGCCCAGTATATATACTGTATTTTATGTAGGGTTAGTTTTTGTACAGCTGCTTGTGTTTAGACAACATTTAAGATTTGAGAACTTCCTTTTGTTAAATAAAAAACACCTACAGTAGAAAGTCTTTCTAGGTCACCTGCATTTCTGACTGTGAATGTGTATTTGATCGTACATGTTAATGTCTCCTCAGGCCTCAGTGCGACTGACCTTAGCGACCCTGCTGTATTCTGGGAAGTCTCCGGATGGACACCACATCTTGGTAAATATTTAAGCCACACTGAGAGAACTGCTGAGTGTACCTGTAATGAGAGGCTCTTTGATTTCTGTGACTCTTCACTCACTTGCTCTCCATTACTGCCTCTGTATGATCTTAGAGCAGTGCCAAGTACCTTCACAAGGAGCTGCCTGTACGAATCGCTCATCGCATCAAGGGCTTCCGGAGTTTGCCCTTCATCATTGGATGCAACCCCACCATTCTGCAAGTGGTAAGAATGCAATTCTCACCCAGCACTGCTCCTGGCTACAGTGTGAAGCTGCACATGAAGCGAGGGGGCATCCGTCCTGCAGCAGATACTATAATAAGAAAGTGACAACTAGGACACTGCACAGGAGAGCCTTGACTGAACTTTGGACGAAAGAGGGAAGTGCTGTCACACAGCGAGCATTTACTGTTGCTGCCTCCATTGTTTCAGGTAGGATGGGGCCGGTGTGGCTCAGTAGGTCAAGCAATAATCATAGGATTGACGGTTTGATCCCCGTCTCGTCCTCTCCACATGTTGAAGTGTTAGTGGTTGAATGATAGGCAACTTGTAAAGTATAGAAATGCACTGGTTAAAATGCACTGTTACCTGCTGATGAGAGTGTGCAATATGGATGAAATGGTCTTATCACGCTTTTACGGGATTTTATGCTTTCCTATTATCTTTTCCTTTCCTTGTCCTATTTCCTATTAAGGAAAAATATAAAAATTGTTTATGGGTAAAATTATCAGAACATGGAAACTGCTTTTCTTAAAGCTACAGGTACAACCTGTTCCATTAAGCTGTGTGATGGATGAGAACATGTAGGTTATTTGTAAGATATGTGGGATATCTGCCCATTACAAATACAGAACAACATCAGTGCAGATGCAACAGTGGCAGCTCGCTGTCTGAAAGCACTTATATATAGATGACATATAGATGACATATAACATTACGTGTGTGCTGGAAGCAGATGTAACCGTCGTTATTCAGTATTCTGGGCATGATGAGCTCTGTCATTTTAAAGGTTTGATTCACTGAAAACACAAAAATCAACTAGAATGAAACCCTTCTGATTTTCTCTTTAATCAAGATCCATCGTTACAACAAAACATTCACTCACCTCTATTGAATGAAATGGTGTCACTGCACTGGATACACAAAAACCTGACTCCCACTGTGCATCATACAAGAATCACTCACAGGAACAAATTTGTTCTTTAGTGCCACAAACAAGAGACTGTGAAAAGTGAATTTGTCTGATTCACCAGTTTTGTTATATTTAGACTTTTAAGTGGTCCGGACCTGTCATGTGAACCGGTGATACTTAAGGACAACACTTGTTTTTGAAATGTTTCTCTGCCCCTCCTGAACAAATCCTGTTTTCAACAGTTTGAAGGTCGTTCCAACGAAATCTGTCCAGAGAGAGCAAGCGGGGCCCTGTTCCTGGAAAGACACATTGCTGTTGAGTTTTTCAAATGCCATTTTGGACAAACAAAATTCCTTTAAACCCCTTTCTTTGGAGGCCTCACAAGCCGCATACACGCGTCTCCCAAAACCTCAGCTAATTAAACCCACAACACAATGTGCACAGCTAGAAAAATATGACTCTGAAAATGTAACATAGTCATTAGATTTTATTTCATGCAGACACAAGCAGCTAAATGAAACCAGATCAGGATGAACATGCAATGTTTTTATTTTCAGTTTCTCATTCGTTTTCATGTGGGAACACTGTGCTCTCTCTCTCTCTCTCTCACTCTCTGTTTGTCCAAGCAGGCTCTTCAAAACCAATTCACCGCCTCTGCATGTCTTGTTGCTGATGAACTTTCACCTAGATTCCTTCCTTTCTGGCATCACGGAGCTCCTCTGTTCTGATTGCATAAAGCATAGCTCCGTTTGAATGCCACTGGTTGTAATGTAGGTCAGGGTGGTTTAACTCACTCTCACTCAGCTCTTTTATCGTAAAGGAAACAATGGTTGGAGCAGGTTTTGAGTTTCAACTGATACAAGTTCAGACCATGAATTCAAGCTTGAAATCGTCAAGTCGGTTTCAACTCAGATGTAACCGAGGAGCAAAGCTTAGTTTCTGGGGAGGAGTTGTTCGGCTTTGTTGTGAACACAGAGAAATTCATCACATCGAAGCATCATGAAATGTTTTGTAAATGTAAGCCACATGTGGACTTATCAGTTGTGCTGTGGGGGCCCAGTCAGGGGCCGGTGCTGGTGGTGTGATGATTTCTGGTTGGATGGACGATCACAGAGAATCGGTCTAACTACAGCCTCCATCTGTCCTCTCCTTTCTTACAGCATGAACTGTATATCAGAGCCTACCACATGCTGATAGACTTTCCCCCGGTGAGTGTCCTACCTACACACACACACACACACACACACACACACACACAAACAAACAGGGTCAAAAGCTCAAGTTCTTCAGGAGTTTAATGACCATAAACAGGAAGTGTGAACATTTTGCTTGTGTTGCATGTTGCGACTCCAGGATTGGTTGATCTGTTCAGCACTGAGCCAATCATGAACTTGTTGTTGAGACAGAGCTGCAGACAAACCAAACCCTAACCGCAATTACGTTTTCCATCATGTACGACATCCAAAACCAAAACAACCCAAAGCTCTTTGATTTACAAACATAGATTAAACAGAGAAAAAGAGGCAAACCCTCACATCTGACAAGCAACAGCCGCCTTATGTTTTGTATTTTTTACTTTTTAGATCACTTAAATGATCGATTCTTAAAATTGTCTTAGATTAATTTGGAAATAAAGTTATTGCACACAAGAAAGGAGATTGTTTTATCTTTTTAATTCTTTGGAAACTTCATTGAGTTTGCTCTGCAGAGTGTCGAACGTTTACACCTCAGTTTGCTGCAACACTGCTGGCTGTGCTAAAGCCATTAAGTCGGTTAGATCAGCGAAACAGCCCAGCCATTTGCTGAATCATTCTTAAAAGGGTAATAAATAACATAATTACTTTCTCTTTGGAAAAACATCCTAATATGCTTGAAATACTGTGTTGAAAATGATGTTGAAGTGACTTTTTTATACAATGTTGTAGAGACGTAGGAAACTGCTGATTTTATGAAAATAATCAAAGAAAAAATAAGTGCATACTGGAAACATTTCAAATTTCAATGTCAGTTCAGCTGCGACGAGACATCGTTTCTGGTGCTCGGGTGCAGCAGAAGAAAAAAAGGGCAATAAAAGATGTTTGAATTCAGATAAGAGTGAAAGATAAATAGCAATAAAACCTGTGAGAAGCAATAACTCGCTTTATGTATGCGTGTATGTTTGTCAGTGCTGGGCGGTTGTAAGGTGCCTGGAGGCCCGAGACACTAAACTGTAAATAATATCTGATCAAAATGTGTTCCGTCGTGCTGCTCGGGTGTCACTTGTGTTGTAGTTGCAGGTTTTAAATCATTTAATACCACAAATTGTGATAATTCAGCAACTTTAACTGACAAAAGCTGCAACTTGTACAATCTCAGTGGTGAGGATCTCAGTGGATTCAGTTACAGAACATATGCACAGTGTGGAATGTGGGTCAGGCCTCTTCAGTTATCTCTTGGCAGCGACGGTGAACGGCGCAGGCCTCGACTTTTAACTTCACTGTTTTGTCTTCGTGGAGATGCTGGCAAAGAAGGCAAACGTGCCGACTCGTTCCTGTGTTTGTACATGTAAGACCGTTAGCAATGACAGACCCGCTGAGCATGTTCTCTGCCCTGCTCTGTATTTGTACAAGTTCACGTTGACATGTCAGTCTGACCTCAAAGGTTGCCCTCCGGCTGTCTGTGATTGCGGAAAACTGGCACAGCAGATACAATAATTTTCTCAATCACTTCGGTAAACAGCTTTAAATAGCTCCTTTCGCAAGCTAAGGTTTGGCAGACATATTTATTAACCACTGCTGATTAAACAGCAAGAAAGGAAATGATGTCCTGTCTCTAAAATAAGTTAGTGTGGGTGTGGTTGGCTCTGCTGGTGAGATGAATTAAGGCCTTGGACGGTATTTGAGAATTTATGGCATATGACATGTTCCTTGTTAAGATAATCTAGTGACTTTACCTTAAGCCTGTGACGGTTTGATATGAAGTGTGCTCGTTTGTTGACAGATCAAAGATCAGGACGTGGAGGCTCGTTTCTGTAAGCTGGTGCAGCAGCTGCTGGACGACCACAAAGACGTGGTCACCATGCTCGCCCAGGGCTTCAGGGAGTGTCGCAGACACATCCAGGTGAGTACCGCCACCTCCAGGACTCTCAGAACAGAAAACCTCATGGTTAAAGAGCCACAGTGTTAACTGCAGGACAAACCCCATGTTGGAAATAATGATGATTATGAACCTATGAAGACCTTTAACCTCATTCTCTGCACATAATATCGACTGGTTTTGCTTATGAAAAGCTGCTAATCTGATCTTCAAATCAGTGTGAGTGTAGAAAATATTCAAGTTTTTTGTATCGGTGTTGGAAATGAATTGGACGTGAGTTTTGGCTGTGAAGCATCAAGACGTTTTTGTCCCCTCTATTTTTCAGGATGAGACAATCATCCGCAGCTTCCTGGATACAACGCTGTGCTCTCGTCTGGGAATCCGAATGTTGGCCACGCACCATCTTGCCCTGAATGAAGATAATGTACATCTGTTTCTATGATTCAAATGATTTTTAAACGTTTGAACGGTTAAGAGCAGGATGTATGTTGAGCCTAGGAGTAAGGTTACTTGTTGTTCTACTATTCTATATGTTACATTTCCCTGTCAAAGTCTGACTAAAACCTGTCTCTCCCAATACTTTGAACTAGTTCATGACTATTCAAAGATTTATGCGTTAATGGGCTCAGGGCTGAGAGTCGGAGCTTTTAGGAAACATTACTCAAACAGGAGGAAATAGCCCATTTGTTAGGGGCTACGTTCAGTTGAAAGGAAACATCAGATAAGCTGCCATGTTTGTTTTGGCAATTTAAATGGGATTTTAATGTGTAACTGCAACTGAATTCATTGACTAAATAGCAAGTGTACAGTAGGAGAGAGAAAATAAGTACAGTAAATCCTGTTTGATTGGGCTAAAATTCAACATGTTTCTGTTTTTGTTTCAGCCTGATTTTGTCGGGATCATATGCAGACGTCTGTCTCCCAAAAAGATCATAGAGAAGTGGGTGGACTTTGCCAGGTGGGTGTCTAGCCACGCAGCTTTGTTTATTTATCACCTTTAGATGACTTTCTGTCTGAGCGCTCTGTTGACTGAGAGAAGTCAGAGTTCATCTGATAGACTCTCAGGAACATACAGGTTTTAGCACCTGCAGCCGTGACTGAGATATGAGCTATCATTGGTGTTTACCTTTTGTAATCTTATCACATGCCCTTTTGGGAGTCAGTGACTTTTACTGAGTTCAAAAGAAAGTTCACAAGGGAAAGTTGCTTCTGTGTGTGGACTAATAATCAGTGAACAGCATGGAAATAATGGATTTATCTGTTGTTATTGTTTGGGGCAGTGAAATCAGCACCTGTAAAGTTTAATTCCAATTACAATACGTTTGCATCAACACATCTCTGACATAGCTAAGATTAACTAAAGTTTCTCTCTTTTTTTTAATCTGGCACTGTCAAGTATTTAATTTGTGCAGCACTCGGGTTTATGACCAAATCACTGCCACACTAATGACATTCCCATCAGCCTTAGCTGTACTGAGATTAGATGAACATGAACAAGGGAAGTGTACAACAACAGGAATACCTGATGAATACCTGTAAAATCGATGTGATCCAGAGAAAAAGGGATTGAGTGAACACGACCTGTGTGGAACAGTTTGTCATGCGTTCCTCTTCTCCGGCAGACGCCTGTGTGAGCACCAGTACGGCAACTCGCCCAGAGTGAGGATCAACGGACACGTGGCAGCTCGCTTCCCCTTCATCCCTCTGCCGCTGGATTACATCCTGCCCGAGCTCCTCAAGAACGCCATGAGGTGACCTTACCAGCAATTACTCATCTCCAGCTTGACTCTCTGTTCCTTTTTAAAGAGTAACATGACACCTCGCTGAAAGTCTTACCTTTGCTGACCTCCAGCGGTTTAACTACACAGAGCACACTTCTGTGAGGCTGGGTATGGGCTGGTAAAAGGCCAAACACTGCTTCAGCCTGGTGTTAAGTTACTCTCCAAGGGCAAAGATGGAAACAATTTCTCCAAATTCTTTAAGATTTTTGGAATATCTGAACTTTCTTAGAGTATCATCTTGCATCACTGGTGTTTTATAGGAACTACAAACCCCAGGAGTTTAAGATGTGTGGAATAGAAACACTTTTGAATACAAGCATAAGCATCTCATCTCATTCAATCTGAATGCGGCTACAAATTGAATTACTTTAACATGCAAATAGCAAACTGACCAATAGGAATCAGTAAAATGGAGTGAGTCTTTTTCTCTCCAGAATTATCCAACAGTAAAATATAATCTCCATTATTAACATCGGTGTTGTTCTGTCTTCGAGTGCTGAGGATGAGCAGTAGTTTTCATTTTGCATTCTGTTTCCTGTTTTGAGCGAGTCCTGTGATCAGAGCTGGGAGAGTTTTTGGCTGCAGCTGCATGTTGCCACATTCCCATCATTCATCTTGTTTAGTGGTTTAGAGGACAGACGCAGAAGAGACGGGGTCGTTCACAGGCTCTTGTGATTTAGATCGTAATTAGTTTAGAGACTGAAGAAGATTCCAGCTTGCACACACGTCAGCCTCACAGGTCCTTTTTGTTTCATGAAAACTGAACACAGACATAGTTTGAGCCAAACTCTGAGGAAGTGAGGGTTCATTCATCAACTGTAATTAGTCACATTGTCAGCAATGTGACTAATTACAGTCGACAGCGAAATGAAAATACAACATGCCATAGTTCAAATGTCTAAAAGAATTTGCAAACTCAGCATTTTACTCTCCGTTACGTCCGTCTATTTGTCTCTTCAGGGCCACCATGGAAAGCCACCTGGACACCCCATACAATGTGCCTGATGTGGTCGTCACCATTGCCAATAATGACATTGATTTTGTCATCAGGTGAGTGATAAAATGTCAGTTGAACTCCGAATGGTTTTATGAACAACTGCAGCAATATTTAGTGAATTTTAGAGCCTTAAATGAACAGGATTCAAATTGTGACAAACATAATACGACTGTTTTTTGGAGTCGTTTAAACAGAGCAGCATTTAAATCAAAGAAAAGGACATTACGGTGGTAGAGTTATTGTTGTGCTCAAAGCTTCTTTTCCTTTCAGGATTTCAGACCGTGGCGGCGGCATCCCTCACAATATAATAGACAAGGTGATGGACTACCACTTCAGCACGGCTGAGGAGAGTGCACAGGATCCGCGCATGAGCAACCTCTTCAACAACATTACCAACAGCGGAAACCAGTCCAGCCCTATGCATGGGTAAGAATGTGAAAATGTCTTTGTTCAGTATTTACCAGAGGAAATAGAAGAAACTCGCTCCTAATGTTCCTGAAGTGGTTTTTATCAAAACATTCAAAACCATCTCCTTCTGGTAAAAGTCTCTTCTTCTAAAGCTTTGATCTGTCACTTTCAGGTGTTTCAATACGGCTGAACACACGATACAGGTGTTATTTACACATACAGACAGATAATATAAAATATAAAACATAAGAACTGCTCCTTTATAACGAACGAGGGCTCAGTGAACAGTTTGCGTATGAAAATATTATGATGGACAAATGGTGTAACAAGTTACACTTTCCTCTGTCACGTATTCGTTCGTGTGAGTCAGACTGTTGGCTTATTGAAATTATTGCTCAGCCGTTGCGTCTCGACCACATCTGTGAAATGTGTAACAATCATGCTGCAGGCCTTTATACCTGTCCACACATGTACAGCCAGATCATTAACCTAGTTGCATCTGTTTTCCTGGGCTACGTGCATAAAAACCCAGGTCAAACCTGGTACAACCCAGGGTGGTGGTAATGTCGCTGAGCAGTGGAGTTTCTCTCTGTTTCTAATGCGTCTTGGTGGTTAAGTGTAAATGCAGGGTTTGGTACAAGGAAATGCACATTTTCTAATTTATAGACGCAGTGAGAGTGGAGATTTGGACTTAATCAAATCACGACATCCTTGGCATTATCATGGATCCCATAACCACCCGTATTTACCCGCAGGTGGCATTTCCCACTCGTTCGCCCCTTCATCTACATTTGTATCCATGTTTTTGCTAACAACAGATCATGTTCAGTGAAGCGTGAATCAGTTATCGGTGCAGCTCAGGTATCACTTGCTTCGATGCCATCTTAAACCTGCTGTCTGTGTCCGTCTGTCCGGCAGGTTCGGCTTCGGCTTGCCCACGTCCCGGGCCTATGCTGAGTACCTGGGCGGCTCTCTGTCCATACAGTCTATGCAGGGCATTGGCACGGACGTCTACCTGCGTCTGCGCCACATTGACGGCAAGGGAGAGAGCTTCAGAGTGTAAAGCTCCCCACCGGACATCCTTTTAGATCCCAACGTAGGAATCAGGCCATGCAGGAGTGCAGAGAGTTTTTTCCACCGAGGCTACAGCATGGACTACAGGACTTTGGTCCACAGAGTGAGAGCATGCACAGTATGTTGTCAGAAAGCTCCTAATTTCACCAACCCACTACTTGTTTCTTTTTTTGTTTTGTTTTGTTTTGCCTTAGACTGATTATAAGCTATGTTAGCTGTCAAGTTGATGATTTCTGTTGTTTTCCTATGTGTTTTGTATACTGTGGCTTGTCTTCTTGAAGTTTTGAGGGGGGTGTATGAACTCATGAATGTTTAGCTTAATAGGACAAACTGTGCATAATAGAGGACATTGATATTAATGAGAGAGGAAAAAAAAAACGAGCTTCAGTTTTAAAGAGGTTCCCTTTGAAGTTACTTATTGCTTAGCCTCAGAATAGGAGCAGACATTTTGATGGATAAACGTAAAAAAGAAAAAGAAAAAAAAAAAGAATCTTCTGAGACACTCCAGCAACGATGTCAGAATCTCCTCAAGGTGCACGGAGCTGCTCACATGTTCCATGACGATCAGTACAACCATAGTTTGAATGAATAGATCCTACCAGTATGTTTTCAGCTGTTTGTTTCAAAATCTTAACGTGTACAAGGGAAGATTGCACAAGCTGGCAGTGATACACAGGTTTCACTTCAGCGTCCTCATATTAAAGATGATGTGTTTGCCAGCATGTGCTGTAAACCTCAGCCCTTTTACAATATTCTACAAAACCTTCTCTGAGCACAGCTGCGGCTGATGAATACAGAAGTAACTGCCAAAACACCGAATGCTCATTAACGTAACACACTTGTTTTTCTTGTTCTGTTTTGAGAACACACGACGAGATGAACATCTTTGTTCAGCAGTATATGTGCGGAGCTTTCAGGCAGGGGAAGCCAAACCCGAGATGCTCAGTTGCCTTACTGTGTGACGCTTCAACTGCATGCCAACTTTTTACAATACTCATGTTTTTCTTTTCGTTGCCTTCATCGGTTCACCCACCATGTCAGTCATTTTCATTAGTTTGAGCTTTTTTTTTTTTTTTGCACAATGAGTAAATTTCCTGTTGTACTGCTTAGCATTTGCACCGATCATAGCAGTTTTTGACTTTATTGTATCAACTTTCAGAGTAACAATATACCAGAGAAGTATTATGTAATATTGTCTTCTTTATTCTCTGTTTTATCTGACTTTAGATTATGTTCAGAAAGTGTCAGTCATATTTCAAGACAGGGTTTCTGCACTGTTATCCATGGGAGCTAAGGTTGCTAATAATTATTCAGGTCCATTATCTCCACTACTTGATTAGCTTAAGACAACAAACCGCTACATCTAATGTTTTTTCTTATTTTATTTGGGGATTTTTTGACCTTTTTTCTTCCTGTTTAGAAATGTCCAGGTCCCTAATAAGTTACCTTCTCAAGTTATCATCAGTATTCACATCAACCTGAACCAGGTTGTACGAGGTGTTGTCCGACCCCATCTAAAGGCTAAAGGGCTTATACATGTTTCAAATGGCCACACTTGAAGAAAGTGCCTCCCACTCCCTCTCCCATCTCCTTCTCCAAGGATTCTGTCTTTTGTGTGTTTCAATGCAATTCATCTTACAAACAGGGGCACACACTTAATTTCCTCGAAGGCATTTGTGGTGTTGCACTTGGCTGCACCCATTAAAAGTGATGAACAGCTCAAGTTGTGATCTCACCGAAGATTATTAGCAACCCTGGCCACTCTGAGTTTCCGGTTCGAGTTAAATGAATCAAATAACACTGCAGGAAGCCAAGTCATGTGGGTTAGAAATTTTGCCCTTATACAACAGATAATCACCTCAAGCACTCCTCACATTTTGTTGAACATTCCCCCATTGGCACCAACAGATCAACCTGAATACTACATTTGCGTTTCAGTTTTATCTCTTTTGGGAGCAGATGTTATTATATTACCTTATACTGTTATCTTTTTATCTGAAAGATCATCGGAAATCTGGAGCTTTTATTAACAGGATAGGAAATCTATGAAGTTTTAAACCATCAGCATTAAAAACATTAGCATTCAAAGCAGTTTTTTTGTACAGGTTTTCATTTTTGAGAAACACTCTGCTGTTGATTATTGGTCATATCATTGGCCTGGAGTGGTTCATTTTTATTCTAAAGTTATGTCTTAAAAGCTTTAGAATCACATAGATCGTATAGACTAAATAGTGAGAAAATGAGACTATTTTCTGTTTTAGAAAACAAGAATAATATAAGATTCTGAAACATTTTATATCTTACAAATTAAGTAATAGGTTCTTTTGAATTTGCACTTAAAATGTCTCTTGTGCATTTTTTTTTTTTAGTTTACATTCAAAATGTTCCTTGAGTTAAAATGAGATTCTACCTTGGGAGACACTGTGAAAACATAAGTGAACCAGTTATTTCGGTTGTAAAATATCAAAACATAATCTGGTTTAATCTGTGAGAGGCTCGTATTTATTTAGCCATTTTATGAAAATCAAAATAGCCCTGTATAATTCACAGTTCCTGAATGATGGAGAACGGCCTGGATTATCTGTACATGTGTTCTTGCCGAGGCCGTGTATATGAATTAATGTGTTTTATTGTGGCTTTGAAGGTTGTGAAGATGTAGTATATATGTAGCTTATGCATGTGAAGCAGGGGAGGGAGAGGTTAACACCACATAGCTGCCAGATGCTGGTAAACATGGTTTAAGGTTTTTGTGCTTTTTGAGGAACATAAACAGATTATCAGCATCATTCTGAGATTTTTTTTTTTTCTATTCCAAAATGTTGCTGGTAAAATGTTGAAGGTGGATTGTACATTTTTAATTTGGCAACCAGGCGGTGACTTGTATGAAGCATAACATGTGCACTGTCTGCCCTCTGCTGGACTAAAAAGAGAAGTGCAGGTGGACTGAAAAAATATTCTTTGGGAAAATATTAAGAGATTTGTTTTAGTTTTTGAAGCGGGTAGAGGACATGTAACATATTAAACTTTATTTTTATTTTCCAGCTTTCATTTTTGTAATTTCAACAAAAAAAATCATTTCATCACCTCTAGTTCAAAGCCAAATATTGGAGTGATGTTACTGACAAGATGTGCTGCCATGGAGTGTTTTGTCTTTTAGACTGAAAGTAGCTTCTCCCACATGTTTTCTGTTATGTTGACGACTCTTTAGACATTAAATTTTATTTGGTAGGAAGTCTGAGTGATCTTCTCTTTTTTTATTTTAAACCTTTGTGATCAGTTGAATTTTCTCCAGACACCAACTCAGGAGATTTTACAAGAATAAAGAAATGATTGAACCGTTGTTCACACACATTTGTGTGCTCGCGCCGGGAATACAACGCATTAAAACCCCAAAGTCAGTTCCATAAACCAGTTTGGTGTGGAAGAGCTTAATTGGTCTGCACAGAGCCCTGACCTCCTGACCTCCTGCCCTTGGATTACCTAGACTGTCAACTGGAGTTTAGCTGCAGCCAGGGCCATAGGTATTATGTTTTCAGGTCCCATTCTTGTGAACGTGATATCTCGGTAATGCCTTGAGGGAATTTCTTCAAATTTTGCAGAAACATTCACTTGGACTCGAGAATCAACCGATTTGATTTTGGTGGTCAAAGGTCAGTGTCACTGTGACCTCCCTTCATGTTCATTTGCCCTCAAGGATGAATTGATTAGATTTTGGTGGTTGGAGGTCAGCTGGATAAACAGCGATGTAATCTGAAATTGAGTGATGGAGGCATACAACCGCAAGGCATAAAAAGTCATAAAAAAGTCATAGTATAGTAAGGCATAAAAAGTGCTAAAAACTGCATAGTGTACTAAGGCATAAAAAGTCATAGTATTGTAAGGCATAAAAAGTCATAAAAAAGTCATAGTATAGTAAGGCATAAAAAGTGCTAAAAACTGCATAGTATACTAAGGCATAAAAAGTCATAGTATAGTTAGGCATAAAAAGTCATAAAAACCACATAGTATACTGAGACATAAAAAGTCATAGTACAGTAAGGCATGAAAAATAATCAAAAAGTCATAGTATAATAAGGCATAAAAAGTGATAAAAACCACATAGTATACTGAGACATAAAAAGTCATAGTACAGTAAGGCATGAAAAATAATCAAAAAGTCATAGTATAATAAGGCATAAAAAGTGATAAAAAAGTCATAGTATAGTAAGGCATAAAAAGTCATAGTATAGTAAGGCATAAAAAGTCATAGTATAGTGAGGCATAAAAAGTCATAAAAAAGTCATAGTATAGTAAGGCATAAAAAAGTCATCAAAAAGTCATAGTATAGTAAGGCATAAAAAGTCATAAAAAAGTCATAGTATACTAAGGCATAAAAAGTCATAGTATATTAAGGCATAAAAAGTCATAAAAATGTCATAGTATAGTAAGGCGCAAAAAGTCATAAAAATGTCATAGTATAGTAAGGCATAAAAAGTCATAAAAATGTCATAGTATAGTAAGGCATAAAAAGTCATAAAAAAGTCATAGTATACTAAGGCATAAAAAGTCATAGTATAGTAAGGCATAAAAAGTCATAGTATAGTAAGGCATAAAAAGTCATAAAAATGTCATAGTATAGTAAGGCGTAAAAAGTCATAAAAAAAATTATAGTATCGTAAGACATAAAAAGTCATAAAAAAGTCATAGTATAGTAAGGCATAAAAAGTGCTAAAAAGTGCATAGTATACTAAGGCATAAAAAGTCATAGTATAGTAAGGCATAAAAAGTGATAAAAACTGCATAGTATAGTGAGGCATAAAAAGTCATGAAAATGTCATAGTATAGTAAGGCGTAAAAAGTCATAGTATAGTAAGGCATAAAAACTGCTAAAAACTGCATAGTATACTAAGGCATAAAAAGTCATAAAAAAAATTATAGTATCGTAAGACATAAAAAAGTCATAAAAAAGTCATAGTATAGTAAGGCATAAAAAGTGCTAAAAAGTGCATAGTATACTAAGGCATAAAAAGTCATAGTATAGTAAGGCATAAAAAGTGATAAAAACTGCATAGTATAGTGAGGCATAAAAAGTCATGAAAATGTCATAGTATAGTAAGGCGTAAAAAGTCATAGTATAGTAAGGCATAAAAAGTGCTAAAAACTGCATAGTATACTAAGGCATGAAAAGTCATAAAAATGTGATAGTATAGTAAGTCATAAAAAGTCATAATAAGTCATAGTATAGTGAGGCATAAAAAGTCATAAAAAAGTCAAAGTATATTAAGGCATAAAAAGTCATAGTATAGTAAGGCATAAAAAGTCATAAAAATGTCATAGTATAGTAAGGCGTAAAAAGTCATAGAAAAGTCATAGTATACTAAGGCATAAAAAGTCATAAAAAAGTCATAGTATACTAAGGCATAAAAAGTCATAGTATAGTAAGGCATAAAAAGTGCTAAAAACTGCATAGTATAGTAAGGCATAAAAAGTGCTAAAAACTGCATAGTATACTAAGGCATAAAAAGTAATAGTATAGTTAGGCATAAAAAGTCATAAAAAGTCATAGTATAGTAAGGCATAAAAAAATATAAAAAAGTCATAGTATAGTAAGGCATAAAAAGTCATAGTATAGTAAGGCATAAAAAGTGCTAAAAACTGCATAGTATACTAAGGCATAAAAAGTCATAAAAAATTCATAGTATAGTTAGGCATAAAAAGTCATAAAAAGTCATAGTATAGTAAGGCATAAAAAGTCATAAAAAGTCATAGTATACTAAGGCATAAAAAGTCATAGTATAGTAAGGCATAAAAAGTCATAGTATAGTAAGGCATAAAAAGTCATAAAAATGTCATAGTATAGTAAGGCGTAAAAAGTCATTAAAAAAATTATAGTATTGTAAGACATAAAAAGTCATAAAAAAGTCATAGTATAGTAAGGCATAAAAAGTGCATAGTATACTAAGCCATAAAAAGTCATAGTATAGTAAGGCATAAAAAGTGATAAAAACTGCATAGTATAGTGAGGCATAAAAAGTCATGAAAATGTCATAGTATAGTAAGGCGTAAAAAGTCATAGTATAGTAAGGCATAAAAAGTGCTAAAAACTGCATAGTATACTAAGGCATAAAAAGTAATAAAAAAGTCATAGTGTAGTTAGGCATAAAAAGTCATAAAAAGTCATAGTATAGTAAGGCATAAAAAGTCATAAAAAGTCATAGTATACTAAGCCATAAAAAGTCATTAAAAAGTCATAGTATAGTAAGGCATAAAAAGTCATCAAAAAGTCATAGTATAGTAAGGCATAAAAAGTCATAAAAAAGTCATAGTATACTAAGGCATAAAAAGTCATAGTATAGTTAGGCATAAAAAGTCATAAAAACCACATAGTATACTGAGACATAAAAAGTCATAGTACAGTAAGGCATGAAAAATAATCAAAAAGTCATAGTATAATAAGGCATAAAAAGTGATAAAAACCACATAGTATACTGAGACATAAAAAGTCATAGTACAGTAAGGCATGAAAAATAATCAAAAAGTCATAGTATAATAAGGCATAAAAAGTGATAAAAAAGTCATAGTATAGTAAGGCATAAAAAGTCATAGTATAGTAAGGCATAAAAAGTCATAGTATAGTGAGGCATAAAAAGTCATAAAAAAGTCATAGTATAGTAAGGCATAAAAAAGTCATCAAAAAGTCATAGTATAGTAAGGCATAAAAAGTCATAAAAAAGTCATAGTATACTAAGGCATAAAAAGTCATAGTATAGTAAGGCATAAAAAGTCATAAAAAAGTCATAAAAAGTCATAGTATAGTAAGGCGCAAAAAGTCATAAAAATGTCATAGTATAGTAAGGCATAAAAAGTCATAAAAATGTCATAGTATAGTAAGGCATAAAAAGTCATAAAAAAGTCATAGTATACTAAGGCATAAAAAGTCATAGTATAGTAAGGCATAAAAAGTCATAGTATAGTAAGGCATAAAAAGTCATAAAAATGTCATAGTATAGTAAGGCGTAAAAAGTCATAAAAAAAATTATAGTATCGTAAGACATAAAAAGTCATAAAAAAGTCATAGTATAGTAAGGCATAAAAAGTGCTAAAAGGTGCATAGTATACTAAGGCATAAAAAGTCATAGTATAGTAAGGCATAAAAAGTGATAAAAACTGCATAGTATAGTGAGGCATAAAAAGTCATGAAAATGTCATAGTATAGTAAGGCGTAAAAAGTCATAGTATAGTAAGGCATAAAAAGTGCTAAAAACTGCATAGTATACTAAGGCATGAAAAGTCATAAAAATGTGATAGTATAGTAAGTCATAAAAAGTCATAATAAGTCATAGTATAGTGACGCATAAAAAGTCATAAAAAAGTCAAAGTATATTAAGGCATAAAAAGTCATAGTATATTAAGGCATAAAAAGTCATAAAAATGTCATAGTATAGTAAGGCGTAAAAAGTCATAGAAAAGTCATAGTATACTAAGGCATAAAAAGTCATAAAAAAGTCATAGTATACTAAGGCATAAAAAGTCATAGTATAGTAAGGCATAAAAAGTGCTAAAAACTGCATAGTATAGTAAGGCATAAAAAGTGCTAAAAACTGCATAGTATACTAAGGCATAAAAAGTAATAGTATAGTTAGGCATAAAAAGTCATAAAAAGTCATAGTATAGTAAGGCATAAAAAAATATAAAAAAGTCATAGTATAGTAAGGCATAAAAAGTCATAGTATAGTAAGGCATAAAAAGACATAAATAAAGTCATAGTATAGTAAGGCATAAAAAGTCATAAAAAAGTCATAGTATAGTAAGGCATAAAAAGTCATAAAAAAGTCATAGTATAGTAAGGCATAAAAAGTGCTAAATACTGCATAGTATACTAAGGCATAAAAAGTCATAGTATAGTTAGGCATAAAAAGTCATAAAAACCACATAGTATACTGAGACATAAAAAGTCCTAGTACAGTAAGGCATAAAAAATAATCAAAAAGTCATAATATACTAAGGCATAAAAAGTCATAGCATAGTAAGGCATAAAAAGTCATAAAAAAGTCATAGTATAGTAAGGCATAAAAAGTCATAAAAAAGTCATAGTATACTAAGGCATAAAAAGTCATAGTATAGTAAGGCATAAAAAGTGCTAAAAACTGCATAGTATACTAAGGCATAAAAAGTCATAAAAAATTCATAGTATAGTAAGGCATAAAAAGTCATAAAAATGTCATGGTATAGTAAGGCATAAAAAGTCATAGTATAGTAAGGCATAAAAAGTGCTAAAAACTGCATAGTATACTAAGGCATAAAAAGTCATAAAAAATTCATAGTATAGTTAGGCATAAAAAGTCATAAAAAGTCATAGTATAGTAAGGCATAAAAAGTCATAAAAAGTCATAGTATACTAAGGCATAAAAAGTCATAGTATAGTAAGGCATAAAAAGTCATAGTATAGTAAGGCATAAAAAGTCATAAAAATGTCATAGTATAGTAAGGCGTAAAAAGTCATAAAAAAAATTATAGTATTGTAAAACATAAAAAGTCATAAAAAAGTCATAGTATAGTAAGGCATAAAAAGTGCATAGTATACTAAGGCATAAAAAGTCATAGTATAGTAAGGCATAAAAAGTGATAAAAACTGCATAGTATAGTGAGGCATAAAAAGTCATGAAAATGTCATAGTATAGTAAGGCGTAAAAAGTCATAGTATAGTAAGGCATAAAAAGTGCTAAAAACTGCATAGTATACTAAGGCATAAAAAGTAATAAAAAAGTCATAGTATAGTTAGGCATAAAAAGTCATAAAAAGTCATAGTATAGTAAGGCATAAAAAGTCATAAAAAGTCATAGTATACTAAGCCATAAAAAGTCATTAAAAAGTCATAGTATAGTAAGGCATAAAAAGTCATCAAAAAGTCATAGTATAGTAAGGCATAAAAAGTCATAAAAAAGTCATAGTATACTAAGGCATAAAAAGTCATAGTATAGTAAGGCATAAAAAGTCATATATAGTAAGGCATAGAAAGTCATAAAAAAAAGTCATAGTATAGTAAGGCATAAAATGTCATAAAAAAGTCATAGTATACTAAGGCATAAAAAGTCATAAAAATGTCATAGTATAGTAAGGCGTAAAAAGTCATAGTATAGTAAGGCATAAAAAGTCATAAAAAAAAGTCATAGTATAGTAAGGCATAAAATGTCATAAAAAAGTCATAGTATACTAAGGCATAAAAAGTCATAAAAATGTCATAGTATAGTAAGGCGTAAAAAGTCATAAAAAAGTCATAGTATAGTAAGGCATAAAAAGTGCTAAAAAGTGCATAGTATACTAAGGCATAAAAAGTCATAAAAATGTCATAGTATAGTAAGGTGTAAAAAGTCATAGTATAGTAAGGCATAAAAAGTCATAAAAATGTCATAGTATATATAGTAAGGCGTAAAAAGTCATAAAAAAGGTTATAGTATCGTAAGACAGAAAAAGTCATAAAAAAGTCATAGTATAGTAAGGCATAAAAAGTGCTAAAAAGTGCATAGTATACTATGGCATAAAAAGTCATAGTATTGTAAGGCATAAAAAGTCATCAAAATGTCATAGTATAGTAAGGCATAAAAAGTAATCAAAAAGTCATAGTATAGTAAGGCATAAAAAGTAATCAAAAAAAGTCATAGTATAGTCAGGCATAAAAATGTCATAGTATAGTAAGGCGTAAAGAGTCATAAAAAAAGTTATAGTATAGTAAGGCATAAAAAGTGCCAAAAAGTGCATAGTATACTAAGGCATAAAAAGTCATAGTATACTACGGCATAAAAAGTCATAGTATAGTAAGGCATAAAAAGTGCTAAAAACTGCATAGTATACTAAGGCATAAAAAGTCATAAAAAAGTCATAGTATAGTAAGGCATAAAAAGTCATAAAAATGTCATAGTATACTAAGGCATAAAAAGTCATAGTATTGTAAGGCATAAAAAGTCATAAAAATGTCATAGTATAGTAAGGCATAAAAAGTCATAAAAAGTCATAGTATAGTAAGGCATAAAAAGTCATAGTATATTACTACGGCATAAAAAGTCATAGTATAGTAAGGCATAAACAGTCATAAAAATGTCATAGTATAGTAAGGCGTAAAGAGTGCCAAAAAGTGCATAGTATACTAAGGCATAAAAAGTCATAGTATAGTTAGGCATAAAAAGTCATAATAAGTCATAGTATAGTAAGGCATAAAAAGTCATAGTATACTAAGGCATAAAAAGTCATAGTATAGTAAGGCATAAAAAGTGCTAAAAACTGCATAGTATACTAAAGCATAAAAAGTCATAAAAATGTCATAGTATAGTAAGGCATAAAATGTTATAAAAAAGTCATAGTATACTAAGGCATAAAAAGTCATAAAAATGCCATAGTATAGTAAGGCGTAAAAAGTCATAAAAAAGTCATAGTATAGTAAGGCATAAAAAGTGCTAAAAACTGCATAGTATAGTAAGGCATAAAAAGTCATAAAAAAAGCTTTAGTATTGTAAGGCATAAAAAGTCATAAAAAAGTCATAGTATAGTAAGGCATAAAAAGTGCTAAAAACTGCATAGTATACTAAGGCATAAAAAGTCATAGTATAGTTAGGCATAAAAAGTCATAAAAACCACATAGTATACTGAGACATAAAAAGTCATAGTATAGTAAGGCATAAAAAGTCATCAAAAGTCATAGTATAGTAAGGCATAAAAAGTCATAAAAAAGTCATAGTATACTAAGGCATAAAAAGTCATAGTATAGTGAGGCATAAAAAGTGCTAAAGACTGCATAGTATACTAAGGCATAAAAAGTCATAAAAAAGTCATAGTATAGTAAGGCATAAAAAGTCATAAAAAAGACATAGTATAGTAAGGCATAAAAAGTCATAAAAATGTCATAGTATAGTGAGGCATAAAAAGTGCTAAAAACTGCATAGTGTACTAAGGCATAAAAAGTCATAGTATTGTAAGGCATAAAAAGTCATAGTATACTAAGGCATAAAAAGTCATAGTATAGTAAGGCATAAAAAGTGCTAAAAACTGCATAGTATACTAAGGCATAAAAAGTCATAAAAAAGTCATAATAAGTCATAGTATAGTAAGGCATAAAAAGTCATAAAAAAGTCATAGTATACTAAGGCATAAAAAGTCATAAAAATGCCATAGTATAGTAAGGCGTAAAAAGTCATAAAAAAGTCATAGTATAGTAAGGCATAAAAAGTGCTAAAAACTGCATAGTATAGTAAGGCATAAAAAGTCATAAAAAAAGTTTTAGTATTGTAAGGCGTAAAAAGTCATAAAAAAGTCATAGTATAGTAAGGCATAAAAAGTGCTAAAAACTGCATAGTATACTAAGGCATAAAAAGTCATAGTATAGTTAGGCATAAAAAGTCATAAAAACCACATAGTATACTGAGACATAAAAAGTCATAGTGTAGTAAGGCATAAAAAGTCATCAAAAGTCATAGTATAGTAAGGCATAAAAAGTCATAAAAAAGTCATAGTATACTAAGGCATAAAAAGTCATAGTATAGTGAGGCATAAAAAGTGCTAAAAACTGCATAGTATACTAAGGCATAAAAAGTCATAAAAAAGTCATAGTATAGTAAGGCATAAAAAGTCATAGTATAGTAAGGCATAAAAAGTCATAAAAATGTCATAGTATAGTGAGGCATAAAAAGTGCTAAAAACTGCATAGTATACTAAGCCATAAAAAGTCATAGTATTGTAAGGCATAAAAAGTCATAAAAATGTCATAGTATAGTAAGGCATAAAAAGTCATCGAAAAGTCATAGTATAGTAAGGCATAAAAAGTCACAAAAAAGTCATAGTATACTAAGGCATAAAAAGTCATAAAAAAAGTCATAGTATAGTAAGGCATAAAAAGTGCTAAAAACTGCATAGTATAGTAAGGCATAAAAAGTGCTAAAAACTACATAGTATAGTAAGGCGTAAAAAGTGCTAAAAACTGCATAGTATAGTAAGGCGTAAAAAGTCATAAAAAAGTCATAGTATAGTAAGGCATAAAAAGTGCTAAAAACTGCATAGTATACTAAGGCATAAAAAGTCATAGTATTGTAAGGCATAAAAAGTCATAAAAATGTCATAGTATAGTAAGCATAAAAAGTCATCGAAAAGTCATAGTATAGTAAGCATAAAAAGTCATAAAAAAGTCATAGTATACTAAGGCATAAAAAGTCATAAAAAAGTCATAGTATAGTAAGGCATAAAAAGTGCTAAAAACTGCATAGTATAGTAAGGCATAAAAAGTGCTAAAAACTACATAGTATAGTAAGGCGTAAAAATTCATAAAAAAAAGTCATAGTATAGTAAGGCGTAAAAACTCATAAAAAATTCATAGTATAGTAAGGCATAAAAAGTGCTAAAAACTGCATAGTATACTAAGGCATAAAAAGTCATAGTATTGTAAGGCATAAAAAGTCATAAAAATGCCATAGTATAGTAAGGCATTAAAAAGTCATAAAAAAGTCATAGTATAGTAAGGCATAAAAAGTGCTAAAAACTGCATAGTATAGTAAGGCATAAAAAGTCATAAAAAAAAGTTTTAGTATTGTAAGACATAAAAAGTCATAAAAAAGTCATAGTATAGTAAGGCATAAAAAGTGCTAAAAACTGCATAGTATGCTAAGGCATAAAAAGTCATAGTATTGTAAGGCATAAAAAGTCATAGTATACTAGGCATAAAAAGTCATAGTATAGTAAGGCATAAAAAGTGCTAAAAACTGCATAGTATACTAAGGCATAAAAAGTCATAAAAATGTCATAGTATAGTAAGGCATAAAATGTCATAAAAAAGTCATAGTATACTAAGGCATAAAAAGTCATAAAAATGCCATAGTATAGTAAGGCGTAAAAAGTCATAAAAAAGTCATAGTATAGTAAGGCATAAAAAGTGCTAAAAACTGCATAGTATAGTAAGGCATAAAAAGTCATAAAAAAAAGTTTTAGTATTGTAAGGCATAAAAAGTCATAAAAAAGTCATAGTATAGTAAGGCATAAAAAGTGCTAAAAACTGCATAGTATACTAAGGCATAAAAAGTCATAGTATAGTTAGGCATAAAAAGTCATAAAAACCACATAGTATACTGAGACATAAAAAGTCATAGTGTAGTAAGGCATAAAAAGTCATCAAAAGTCATAGTATAGTAAGGCGTAAAAATTCATAAAAAAAAGTCATAGTACAGTAAGGCGTAAAAACTCATAAAAAAGTCATAGTATAGTAAGGCATAAAAAGTGCTAAAAACTGCATAGTATACTAAGGCATAAAAAGTCATAGTATTGTAAGGCATAAAAAGTCATAAAAATGTCATAGTATAGTAAGCATAAAAAGTCATCGAAAAGTCATAGTATAGTAAGGCATAAAAAGTCATAAAAAAGTCATAGTATACTAAGGCATAAAAAGTCATAAAAAAGTCATAGTATAGTAAGGCATAAAAAGTGCTAAAAACTGCATAGTATAGTAAGGCATAAAAAGTCATAAAAAAGTCATAGTATATATAGTAAGGCGTAAAAATTCATAAAAAAAGTCATAGTATAGTAAGGCGTAAAAACTCATAAAAAATTCATAGTATAGTAAGGCATAAAAAGTGCTAAAAACTGCATAGTATACTAAGGCATAAAAAAAGTCATAGTATTGTAAGGCATAAAAAGTCATAAAAATGCCATAGTATAGTAAGGCGTAAAAAGTCATAAAAAAGTCATAGTATAGTAAGGCATAAAAAGTGCTAAAAACTGCATAGTATAGTAAGGCATAAAAAGTCATAAAAAAAAGTTTTAGTATTGTAAGACATAAAAAGTCATAAAAAAGTCATAGTATAGTAAGGCATAAAAAGTGCTAAAAACTGCATAGTATGCTAAGGCATAAAAAGTCATAGTATTGTAAGGCATAAAAAGTCATAGTATACTAAGGCATAAAAAGTCATAGTATAGTAAGGCATAAAAAGTGCTAAAAACTGCATAGTATACTAAGGCATAAAAAGTCATAAAAATGTCATAGTATAGTAAGGCATAAAATGTCATAAAAAAGTCATAGTATACTAAGGCATAAAAAGTCATAAAAATGCCATAGTATAGTAAGGCGTAAAAAGTCATAAAAAAGTCATAGTATAGTAAGGCATAAAAAGTGCTAAAAACTGCATAGTATAGTAAGGCATAAAAAGTCATAAAAAAAGTTTTAGTATTGTAAGGCGTAAAAAGTCATAAAAAAGTCATAGTATAGTAAGGCATAAAAAGTGCTAAAAACTGCATAGTATACTAAGGCATAAAAAGTCATAAAAAAAAGTCATAGTATAGTAAGGCATAAAAAGTCATAAAAATGTCATAGTATACTAAGGCATAAAAATTCATAGTATTGTAAGGCATAAAAAGTCATAAAAATGTCATAGTATACTAAGGCATAAAAAGTCATAGTATTGTAAGGCATAAAAAGTCATAAAAATGTCATAGTATAGTAAGGCATAAAAAGTCATAAAAAAGTCATAGTATAGTAAGGCATAAAAAAGTCATAGTATATTACTACGGCATAAAAAGTCATAGTATAGTAAGGCATAAAAAGTCATAAAAATGTCATAGTATAGTAAGGCATAAAAAGTGCCAAAAAGTGCATAGTATACTAAGGCATAAAAAGTCATAGTATAGTTAGGCATAAAAAGTCATAATAAGTCATAGTATAGTAAGGCATAAAAAGTCATAGTATAGTAAGGCATAAAAAGTGCTAAAAACTGCATAGTATACTAAGGCATAAAAAGTCATAAAAATGTCATAGTATAGTAAGGCATAAAATGTCATAAAAAAGTCATAGTATACTAAGGCATAAAAAGTCATAAAAATGCCATAGTATAGTAAGGCGTAAAAAGTCATAAAAAAGTCATAGTATAGTAAGGCATAAAAAGTGCTAAAAACTGCATAGTATAGTAAGGCATAAAAAGTCATAAAAAAAGTTTTAGTATTGTAAGGCGTAAAAAGTCATAAAAAAGTCATAGTATAGTAAGGCATAAAAAGTGCTAAAAACTGCATAGTATACTAAGGCATAAAAAGTCATAGTATAGTTAGGCATAAAAAGTCATAAAAACCACATAGTATACTGAGACATAAAAAGTCATAGTGTTGTAAGGCATAAAAAGTCATCAAAAGTCATAGTATAGTAAGGCATAAAAAGTCATAAAAAAGTCATAGTATACTAAGGCATAAAAAGTCATAGTATAGTGAGGCATAAAAAGTGCTAAAAACTGCATAGTATACTAAGGCATAAAAAGTCATAAAAAAGTCATAGTATAGTAAGGCATAAAAAGTCATAGTATAGTAAGGCATAAAAAGTCATAAAAATGTCATAGTATAGTGAGGCATAAAAAGTGCTAAAAACTGCATAGTATACTAAGGCATAAAAAGTCATAGTATTGTAAGGCATAAAAAGTCATAAAAATGTCATAGTATAGTAAGGCATAAAAAGTCATCGAAAAGTCATAGTATAGTAAGGCATAAAAAGTCACAAAAAAGTCATAGTATACTAAGGCATAAAAAGTCATAAAAAAAGTCATAGTATAGTAAGGCATAAAAAGTGCTAAAAACTGCATAGTATAGTAAGGCATAAAAAGTGCTAAAAACTACATAGTATAGTAAGGCGTAAAAATTCATAAAAAAAAGTCATAGTACAGTAAGGCGTAAAAACTCATAAAAAAGTCATAGTATAGTAAGGCATAAAAAGTGCTAAAAACTGCATAGTATACTAAGGCATAAAAAGTCATAGTATTGTAAGGCATAAAAAGTCATAAAAATGTCATAGTATAGTAAGGCATAAAAAGTCATCGAAAAGTCATAGTATAGTAAGGCATAAAAAGTCATAAAAAAGTCATAGTATACTAAGGCATAAAAAGTCATAAAAAAAGTCATAGTATAGTAAGGCATAAAAAGTGCTAAAAACTGCATAGTATAGTAAGGCATAAAAAGTGCTAAAAACTACATAGTATAGTAAGGCGTAAAAATTCATAAAAAAAAGTCATAGTATAGTAAGGCGTAAAAACTCATAAAAAATTCATAGTATAGTAAGGCATAAAAAGTGCTAAAAACTGCATAGTATACTAAGGCATAAAAAGTCATAGTATTGTAAGGCATAAAAAGTCATAAAAATGCCATAGTATAGTAAGGCGTAAAAAGTCATAAAAAAGTCATAGTATAGTAAGGCATAAAAAGTGCTAAAAACTGCATAGTATAGTAAGGCATAAAAAGTCATAAAAAAAAGTTTTAGTATTGTAAGACATAAAAAGTCATAAAAAAGTCATAGTATAGTAAGGCATAAAAAGTGCTAAAAACTGCATAGTATGCTAAGGCATAAAAAGTCATAGTATAGTTAGGCATAAAAAGTCATAAAAACCACATAGTATACTGAGACATAAAAAGTCATAGTATAGTAAGGCATAAAAAGTTATAAAAATGTCATAGTATAGTAAGGCATAAAAAGTGCTAAAAACTGCATAGTATACTAAGGCATAAAAAGTCATAGTATAGTTAGGCATAAAAAGTCATAAAAACCACATAGTATACTGAGACATAAAAAGTCATAGTATAGTAAGGCATAAAAAGTCATCAAAAGTCATAGTATAGTAAGGCATAAAAAGTCATAAAAAAGTCATAGTATACTAAGGCATAAAAAGTCATAGTATAGTGAGGCATAAAAAGTGCTAAAAACTGCATAGTATACTAAGGCATAAAAAGTCATAGTATAGTGAGGCATAAAAAGTGCTAAAAACTGCATAGTATACTAAGGCATAAAAAGTTATAGTATAGTTAGGCATAAAAAGTCATTAAAAAAAGTCATAGTATAGTAAGACATAAAAAGTCATCAAAAAGTCATAGTATAGTAAGGCATAAAAAGTCATAAAAAAGTCATAGTATACTAAGGCATAAAAAGTCATAGTATAGTAAGGCATAAAAAGTGCTAAAAACTGCATAGTATACTAAGGCATAAAAAGTCATAGTATAGTTAGGCATAAAAAGTCATAAAAAGTCATAGTATACTAAGGCATAAAAAGTCATAGTATAGTAAGGCATAAAAAGTGCTAAAAACTGCATAGTATAGTAAGGCATAAAAAGTGCTAAAAACTACATAGTATAGTAAGGCGTAAAAATTCATAAAAAAAAGTCATAGTATAGTAAGGCGTAAAAACTCATAAAAAAGTCATAGTATAGTAAGGCATAAAAAGTGCTAAAAACTGCATAGTATACTAAGGCATAAAAAGTCATAGTATTGTAAGGCATAAAAAGTCATAAAAATGTCATAGTATAGTAAGGCATAAAAAGTCATCAAAAAGTCATAGTATAGTAAGGCATAAAAAGTCATAAAAAAGTCATAGTATACTAAGGCATAAAAAGTCATAAAAAAAGTCATAGTATAGTAAGGCATAAAAAGTGCTAAAAACTGCATAGTATAGTAAGGCATAAAAAGTGCTAAAAACTACATAGTATAGTAAGGCGTAAAAATTCATTAAAAAAAGTCATAGTATAGTAAGGCGTAAAAACTCATAAAAAAGTCATAGTATAGTAAGGCATAAAAAGTGCTAAAAACTGCATAGTATACTAAGGCATAAAAAGTCATAAAAAAAAGTTTTAGTATTGTAAGACATAAAAAGTCATAAAAAAGTCATAGTATAGTTAGGCATAAAAAGTCATAAAAACCACATAGTATACTGAGACATAAAAAGTCATAGTATAGTAAGCATAAAAAGTCATAAAAACCACATAGTATACTGAGACATAAAAAGTCATAGTATAGTAAGGCATAAAAAGTTATAAAAATGTCATAGTATAGTAAGGCATAAAAAGTGCTAAAAACTGCATAGTATACTAAGGCATAAAAAGTCATAGTATAGTTAGGCATAAAAAGTCATAAAAACCACATAGTATACTGAGACATAAAAAGTCATAGTATAGTAAGGCATAAAAAGTCATCAAAAAGTCATAGTATAGTAAGGCATAAAAAGTCATAAAAAAGTCATAGTATACTAAGGCATAAAAAGTCATAGTATAGTGAGGCATAAAAAGTGCTAAAAACTGCATAGTATACTAAGGCATAAAAAGTCATAGTATAGTGAGGCATAAAAAGTGCTAAAAACTGCATAGTATACTAAGGCATAAAAAGTTATAGTATAGTTAGGCATAAAAAGTCATTAAAAAAAGTCATAGTATAGTAAGACATAAAAAGTCATCAAAAAGTCATAGTATAGTAAGGCATAAAAAGTCATAAAAAAGTCATAGTATACTAAGGCATAAAAAGTCATAGTATAGTAAGGCATAAAAAGTGCTAAAAACTGCATAGTATACTAAGGCATAAAAAGTCATAGTATAGTTAGGCATAAAAAGTCATAAAAAGTCATAGTATACTAAGGCATAAAATGTCATAGTATAGTAAGGCATAAAAAGTGCTAAAAACTGCATAGTATACTAAGGCATAAAAAGTCATAAAAAAGTCATAGTATAGTAAGGCATAAAAAGTCATAAAAAAGTCATAGTATAGTAAGGCATAAAAAGTCATAAAAATGTCATAGTATAGTGAGGCATAAAAAGTGCTAAAAACTGCATAGTATACTAAGGCATAAAAAGTCATAGTATTGTAAGGCATAAAAAGTCATAAAAATGTCATAGTATAGTAAGGCATAAAAAGTCATTGAAAAGTCATAGTATAGTAAGGCATAAAAAGTCATAAAAAAGTCATAGTATACTAAGGCATAAAAAGTCATAGTATAGTAAGGCATAAAAAGTGCTAAAAACTGCATAGTATACTAAGGCATAAAAAGTCATAGTATAGTTAGGCATAAAAAGTCATAAAAAGTCATAGTATAGTAAGGCATAAAAAGTCATAGTATACTAAGGCATAAAAAGTCATAGTATAGTAAGGCATAAAAAGTGCTAAAAACTGCATAGTATACTAAGGCATAAAAAGTCATAAAAAAGTCATAGTATAGTAAGGCATAAAAAGTCATAAAAAAGTCATAGTATAGTAAGGCATAAAAAGTCATAGTATAGTGAGGCATAAAAAGTGCTAAAAACTGCATAGTATACTAAGGCATAAAAAGTTATAGTATAGTTAGGCATAAAAAGTCATTAAAAAAAGTCATAGTATAGTAAGACATAAAAAAGTCATCAAAAAGTCATAGTATAGTAAGGCATAAAAAGTCATAAAAAAGTCATAGTATACTAAGGCATAAAAAGTCATAAAAAAGTCATAAAAATGCCATAGTATAGTAAGGCATAAAAAGTGCTAAAAACTGCATAGTATACTAAGGCATAAAAATCATAGTATAGTTAGGCATAAAAAGTCATAAAAAGTCATAGTATACTAAGGCATAAAAAGTCATAGTATAGTAAGGCATAAAAAGTGCTAAAAACTGCATAGTATACTAAGGCATAAAAAGTCATAAAAAAGTCATAGTATAGTAAGGCATAAAAAGTCATAAAAAAGTCATAGTATAGTGAGGCATAAAAAGTGCTAAAAACTGCATAGTATAGAGAGGCATAAAAAGTGCTAAAAACTGCATAGTATACTAAGGCATAAAAAGTCATAGTATTGTAAGGCATAAAAAGTCATAAAAAAGTCATAGTATAGTAAGGCATAAAAAGTCATTGAAAAGTCATAGTATAGTAAGGCATAAAAAGTCATAAAAAAGTCATAGTATACTAAGGCATAAAAAGTGCTAAAAACTGCATAGTATACTAAGGCATAAAAAGTCATAGTATAGTAGGCATAAAAAGTCATAAAAGGTCATAGTATAGTAAGGCATAAAAAGTCATAGTATACTAAGGCATAAAAAGTCATAAAAAAGTCATAGTATAGTAAGGCATAAAAAGTGCTAAAAACTGCATAGTATACTAAGGCATAAAAAGTCATAAAAAAGTCATAGTATAGTAAGGCATAAAAAGTCATAAAAAAGTCATAGTATAGTAAGGCATAAAAAGTCATAAAAATGTCATAGTATAGTGAGGCATAAAAAGTGCTAAAAACTGCATAGTATACTAAGGCATAAAAAGTCATAGTATTGTAAGGCATAAAAAGTCATAAAAATGTCATAGTATAGTAAGGCATAAAAAGTGCTAAAAACTGCATAGTATACTAAGGCATAAAAAGTCATAGTATAGTTAGGCATAAAAAGTCATAAAAACCACATAGTATACTGAGACATAAAAAGTCATAGTATAGTAAGGCATAAAAAGTTATAAAAATGTCATAGTATAGTAAGGCATAAAAAGTGCTAAAAACTGCATAGTATACTAAGGCATAAAAAGTCATAGTATAGTTAGGCATAAAAAGTCATTAAAAAAAGTCATAGTATAGTAAGGCATAAAAAGTCATAGTATACTAAGGCATAAAAAGTCATAAAAAAGTCATAGTATACTAAGGCATAAAAAGTCATAGTATAGTAAGGCATAAAAAGTGCTAAACACTGCATAGTATACTAAGGCATAAAAAGTCATAAAAAAAGTCATAGTATAGTAAGGCATAAAAAGTGCTAAAAACTACATAGTATAGTAAGGCGTAAAAAGTCATAAAAAAAGTCATAGTATAGTAAGGCGTAAAAACTCATAAAAAAGTCATAGTATAGTAAGGCATAAAGAGTCATAAAAATGTCATAGTATAGTAAGGCATAAAAAGTCATAAAAAAGTCATAGTATAGTAAGGCATAAAAAGTGCTAAAAACTGCATAGTATAGTAAGGCGTAAAAAGTCATAGTATAGTAAGGCATAAAAATTCATAAAAACCACATAGTATACTGAGACATGAAAATTCCTGAAAAAGTCATGATATAGTAAGGTATGAAAAGTCATTAAAACGTCGTGAGGCATAAAGACGTCTCATAGTATGGTCTTAACAGTCATAAAAATCACATTGTATAGTTAGGCATAAAATGTCAATGTCAAAATTCTCCACACAGAAAGGTCCCAGACCTGGGGTTCCAACCCAGAACCTCAATTCTGTTTTAATGGCTGAGTGGTTACAGATACACAAGAGACAATGAGAACTTTAATATATTTTTTATTTTTTTTTTAAAAGTCTATTCACAGGCTGTCGTCTCCATGACCTTTGCAGTTTTCATTGAAGAAGCACTAATCCACAAACACAAGGCAAAGCGAGATATTTTCCGGTAAGAACCCCAGTAGTCATTCATTGTACAACTAAACTACAAGTGCACTTTTTGTCTTTTCTGAGAAGCAACAAACAAACAAACAAACAAACTCAGCAACACTTTGGTCAGTCATCTTATTTGGAATGTGGTAACAGGTTGATACATTTTTCTTTTCTTTTTTTAAACGCAGTAACAGACCTTATCCAAGAAACTGACAAATCCTGCTTCTTCTCCCCAATATTTAAAACATAAACTGGAGGTCACAAGGTCAGACTGATTACAACATGTGGTACACTGACTGTTCCCATTTCCACCCCCATGTCATACTCTTCATTATTTTGACCTTTTCTCCAGCCTCAATCCGACTCAGTGTTTAAACTTCATCAGTTTAAACTGCATCATGCTTAAGTACATTTCCAGAAAAACAAAATCAGTTTGTGTTGTGACCTTTCGGAAAACAGCAGTTCATAAAAGGCAATAATTCTGTAAGGCAGAACCATATTTGGACAGTAACACATTCATATTTAAGCACTTTGAGCGGCATCAGTATGCAGATATGACTGGTTTGACACCTTTTACACAGGGTCTGTGGTCTTTGTAAAAGACATTAAAAGCTATTCAGAAGAAAAAAAATGGCAAAAAATATTTGAGGCTTGTGTGAGAGTTTGGACCTAAAAACACAGTGACACCAACCTCCCCACTGCTTTACAAGAATGCAGCACTTTTTAAGACTTTACAACAGTTTGCCATCTCTGGCGGTCACTTCTCACCATGCTGTACCAAACATGCACATACATGGTGTAAGAATACACTCAGTAAGTCACAATACAGCAAAGTGAAGGGAGTAAAGTGGGATGCATGACTCGACATTTTTACAGTTAAAACAAGCTCATTTTTATGTCAACTATGAGTCTGACTGAGGAGCAGGTTCTCCCTCATCCATGCAATAGGGTGGGTAAGTGGGGGGGGGGGGGGGGGGGGGGGGGGGTTGACAGTATTTTACATTTCAACATTTGCAAGTAACACATCTACGAGTAAAAGTATCAGATCTGTGATCAGCTTTATAGGCTGAGAAGGCAAAAATTGTTTTTAGTGGTGGTCTAAATAATCTTGCGGTTTCCAAAAGTAAATAAGAGGCATAAAAAAATGAAATGTTGATTGAATCTTTCATTCACACCCTGAAATTTTAAAAATGTAAAACTTACTTCAGCACTCCTTATTTTTCAGGAAATACTTGTTCCAAATACTGGACACCCTGACTGAAATTACTGATGTCATATGAGTTAATTAACTAGGAGATTTCCACTACTGACATGATGGCGCCACTCGGTGTTAAAACCGGTTAGTCCACTCGTAATCAGATGATAATCCAGAGTGGTTCTTCTTTGTCTACACATAATCTTTGGCCGTGCACAGACACCTGCTTGCAGAGAGAAAAATAATCAAACAATACCCAAGTTACATTTTGGCTTTATGGCAAGTTACTTATGGCATTAATGTTAATTAGTTTATGCTGCCGGTGGCCATTTCTTCTGGTGAAAGGTAAGGCCAGCAAAATGAGAAGTCTGAGACGTAAATCATTTCTACATTGTTGCTAAAAAGGAGTAAGGAGAGATCATAAATTCTTCACTGGCTCTTAAATGGAATCTGCACCCAACCTTACCATGACAACACAATGCACACATGGCAAAAACAAAATGGCACATAAAACATATTAGCCCTTTTTTCTGTAAACCTTTTTACATTATCCTTGACCAACAGATTTCAGATCAAAACAAAGAGAAGCTCACTGCACAAATCCTACAATGTCGCTTTAATTTAAGAATAAATTAGCAGTCTGACTCGTATAAGCCATCTGTACTGCAAAGTGAGGAGCTTTAAGGCTCACGGCCAGAGTCCAACCAAGGCAATAACAATGAACAACAAATTGAAACGAAAAGAACAAATTTCGGAAAAGTGGGAGGGCTCGATAAATATGGGATACAAAGGGAAGTTCTTAAAGCTGCCATCATATTATCACACAGTCTGGAGGCCTCTCTCGTGGCCGTCCAGCTGCACCTTAATCTTGTGCAGTTCCTCAATCTCCTGGTGGTGGCGCTCAGTCTTGTGGCGCACCAGAGAGCGATAGAAGTGTATGGTGAACACCACAAAAATCACCCCCACTGGGACCATGATGATTGTGGAGGCCAACGCAGCCTGCCAGCCGCTGTTCTGTACGGGTGGGGATGTCGTGAGGTTCGCCACAGCGGTGGCTGGCGTGCTGGTGCAGGTGGGTGGTTTTTTGGAGTCTACAGGCAGGAACTTCATCCAGCAGAGGAGCACCACCTCCGCTAAAAACAGCAAGATTCCCAGAGCTGTCGAGAAGCCCCAGGCCAGCTCGATGTAGTGGTGCATGCGCTCGTGGGGCGACTCGCTGACAGAGTTGAGGTTGTGAATGTTGCTGACAGCCTCCACATTAGGGAGGATGCAGGTGCTGATCAGCAGAGCGAAGAGGTGCACTGCCACCAGCACGGTGGTGCACACACTGAAGGCAATGAGGAGCTCACGAGGGTAATCGTACTGCATCTCCAGCTGCACCTCCACCATGGCCACCTATAACAAACACAGATATGAATAACATGGTCATGATATGTCCATGTGTACTTCACAACAAGATAAGGCTCACACAAAGACACTGTATATGTACACAAACTCATTAAATGCCGTAATTTCCTAGCTCCTCTGGTATCATCTTAACCCGGCTCAGATCAACATGTTTCACATACGACCATTACAGAACATAGTCCACCAGTGATAGAGCTGCGAAGGAGGAGTTACTTCTGGAGGGAGTAAGTTCTGGAGGGAAAAGTAATTTTCTGCAGCCAATGTTAGATGACTGATCAATGGACTTCAAGGCTGCTCCTGGTTGGTGGTCCTTTGATTAAAAAGGCCTGTGGACTTAAAAGCTAAAGAGGAGAAGTCAACTACAACTCCAAAGGTAAATTTCAGCAGTCATCCAATCACAGAGCTTAAGATTCTGTTACTAGCATCACTAACAGCAAGTGGAAGCCGCAGACTACATTATCAGAAACCTGATAAAGCATTCAGCAGTAAGAAAATTAAACTTCATATTGTGGGTCAGTATAGCAGAGCATAAACAATATCCTCTGTACAACAACAGTGGCTGAAGCTTATGGATCTTACTGTATTTGGAGCCATCCACCATACAAACAACAGAGAATAAAATGCACACACAAGCTGCAACAGGTCACAAGTTGAAGAAGATTTGTAATTTTTGCTTCATAAATTATTGAAACAATTGACTGATTATGAAAATGATGAAACCATTGTGAGAAAAAAAATGCTGTGTGTCCAACATATTTATGATGCACACCAATATAAACACAGGCTTGTTTCGTGTATCAAAAATATATTTTATGTGGTAGCACAGCTGTAATCCAACCCTCAGTGCTCAGGTGGTAGACAACTGACGGTTGGTGGCCATAAAGAAATATAATTATGACTTATGTTGATAGAAAATTAAATCCAGAGGATAAACAGTTAAATTTTAAAATGCACTAACAGGAAATTTAAAACCAGTTCCTGCCCACACATGCATTTACCATCATGCTGTGGTGAATTATAATCACACAAGTGTTGCTGAAATGAACAGAAACCACAAGCTGACAGTAAAGATACACAACAGAGAAGCAAGCTGCCAGGTCTTTTAAGTGAAAGTGTTGCACTGAGGCTGGTCAAAAAAGTGAACATGACTGACCATCGCAAAGCCAGAGAGCAGTGCAGAGGTTCTGCTGGAAGCCTTCAGCTTGGCCCGGCTCAGGTACAGTTTCCTCCAGGACAGGGCCTGCACTGAGTGGTGGTTGGAGCTGACCAGTTCCAGGTAACTGCGCCGCACCCAGTCCCTGTAGTCCATCCCTCCAGCATCTGGAGCCCGCTCTGAGACCCCTGGGGCCGGGGAACCCATAGGCACATTCAGCTCACTGCTCATGGCACCTGGTGGGGGAAAAGGTGAGAGTGTCATCGCTGGCTTGTGGCTCCTCCTAAGGGCAAGCTGCGTAACTTAAAACCATAAATCACATAAAAAAAGACTCCTTTTTCCCACATAAAGTTTCAGACATGAACCTTGTTGCTTAAAAACAATGGACATTTAAAATGTCTTACTTGTATCTGAATAAGCCACTTTTAAAAGGTAAAAGTTGTGGAAGTAGTTTTACTCGTCAAAACCTGGTATCAGTCCTGTAATACTTTAAGCGTAAGAAGTACTGTAAGATGAACATAAAGGCTGCAGCTGAACTGTAGTACGTTAATCTCTTGATTATAATTTCTTATGAGCAAAGTAAATAAATACGTTGCTGAAGAGAACCTTCTCTTGTCAGATCAGTCTACAAAAATGATTTCTTCTGGCTCATGATGATTGAAAAAAGAGGCGGAGGGAAAAAACCACAACCATCAACTAACATACAGCCTGTGTGCAATTTAAATGGAAGGCCAAACTTATCAATATCTGCTTGTGCACTGTACCAAGCTACTAACAATCCTGTTATTTCTGAATAAAGCGATAAATTTGATATGATTTAATCTTTATTTTTATAGGGACAAGTACATAACATGGCTCAATGCCACATACCACAGCATTTATAGCCCAAGATAGTTTGCCAGCTTCTGTCCCTAAAGGGTCTTTATACAAATATACACAACTCAACAGGGAAACACAATGATCCACTAAAAATACCATCAAACAACTTAGTGAAAATAACATCATCATTAATGATTACATGACTGATCGCTGTTTATTAATCCTAACTAAAAAAGCATTTGGTGAGTTAAGCAATTATATGCTTCAAAATTAATGTTTAGAATTGTTTATAGTGACTTTATTGCTTTACTGTTAATTCTTAATCACTGTAAAATGCATACACAAAGAGTGACATTTTTACCAGAAGTCATCATTTCAATTCTAATCCCCAATTCTATGTTATACCAGAGTGCAATCTGTGTTATGTGACCTCCTGCCCATCAATCATTGTAGCTCCATGTTCAACAATAACTCGGGGCCCTTTTAAGAGAAAACACAAATAATTCCACAAGCTAGAGTGAACTTCTTCTGGGGCACGAAGTCTGTCTGTCACAACAATGTTTTACTTTTACTAATGCTGTCGGAGCAAAATCAGCGAACCAGTGGTTTGTGTTTTCCCAAATTGGTGTGGTTGCACTTGACTTGCCTGCACGGAGCCCTGACTTCAACCCCACCCAACGGCTTTGAGATTAACTGAAATGCTGATGATGAAGTGATAAAGGACATTGAATGCTGAAACTTCTGGCCGCATAAAGTGAAACTGACATTTCAGGCCCCCCCCCCACTAGCTGTTAATCTCTGCTAACCACAAGGCTCAAACTGTGCAAACACAAACCACAAGTTTTCAGAGTTTGTACATCCTTAAAAAACAACCAACCACCAAAGCAAAAACGACAGTGAGCCAGACAGGGAGGAGATCTCATGCATTGCATTTATCGTGGCAATATTTGACATACAAGTAGCTGTAGTATTATGGTTTCAAAATAAACTGGATAAAAAAAATTGGCTGGTGTTCATAACTTCAAAAACAGCTGTGTATCTAAGTTTAAGTGATGCATTACAAGTAACCCCAGAGGTTAACAGTTCAGTTCAGCTGATGAGTGCATCTTTGTGACTCTATGTATATTTAGAACATGGTAAGTTAGCAGGATCCGTTTACCGGGTTGAGCTAACAGGGAGCTAATCTTCCACGGCTATACAACAATGCTAACATTAATGTAAAAGTCTCTGCTGCATGTATAAGACTGAAATCATGTCCACTCGTCACGGTTAGAAGCAGCACTTTAAATATCCAAATATTCAGACGTTTGGCACCGACTCCTCTAGCTAGCTAAATTAGCTAACTAATCAACACGATTTCTACCCACGTTGCTTGTCTGATACAGTTAGACTTGTTTTTACATCTCACCTGTCTTCCGAAGTGCCTTTTACGTTACCGAGACAAACTCCAAGAAGCTCCTCTCCCCACGCTGCACAACACAAATAAACGAACTGCCCAGACCACGAAAAGTGTTTTGGTTCACCAACTTCCGCTTATGGGTTGCACTTAGAATCAATACCTCCTTTCCGCTCCAGCACTCTCGAGCCAGGGTGTGGAATAACGTTACTACACTCTATCATGCTTAGTTTACCTGGGTAATGGCTTCTGGGAATGCTAACTACGTTAACCAAGCATCAGTTTTTTCGGTTCAGTTCGTTCGGACCAGAGAACCATCACCCGCAGAAGGCGAGCAAAACTTAAGTCGTTAAAGGAGAGCTTCCGGTTGGGCGTGTTGCCTTCAAAATAAAAGCACTAAAGATTTACATTTAGGAAAAAATATAGACATATTTAAATGCCGCATTAGCTGCATACATTCATGATTGGGCAAGAATGGCCAATAAACGCACTTATTACTTCCATGACAAATAAAAATAAAAGCGGCAAAAGCATCCGTCCATAGGCTGCAATACTTAAAGTTACGCCCACTTAGAGTTACAGTTACGCCCATACAGTCTATGGTAACGCCCCGACCCAGTTAAGATTAAACACCGCACACTTCCGTGTGAGGAAAGGCTCAACAAAGGTAATTTCAATTATTATATTATACTATATATATATCATATACATACATATGTAAACTTACTTGTACTTGTGTATTTTTTGCACATTTGACATTACCAGATGTCTGGTATCTGAATTTGTACTATGTTCAATAAAAATGGGGGAAAAATCCGCATGGTAAACCTCTATGTTTTTTTGTTTTTGTCTCTATTAATTAAACAATACAATAAACAAGAGTCCTCATTCACATAAAACTAAAAGACAACAACAAATTTGACCCTTGTAACTTGTCTCACACTGCCTGGGAACTTTTGAGTGCAGAATTTGAATGAGTTTTCTGCTCTGTATCAGGACACAGATGTTGACTAAACCATTTCTTCCTTTACGGTTCAGTGAAGGTTCTTTCATAGTTTTGAATCACATAATTTTTTGATAAATACAAATCTCTTTGACACAAGCACAATTTCTTCAACACGCACAAACTTGAATTTGTCATGCAGATTTATTTTACAGATTTACAGAGGTTGATTTGCAATTACAAACTTTTGAATTATTTGTGAACATCACTTTACAAGTACAAAATAATTTACTGGTTGCAGAGGGATCATAAGGTATGGTAGTAGCCTGAGTTGGATTCTGGCATCTCTATGAAAATACTTGTTGATAATTTTCTTATATAAACGACTTTCCATTCCAGAGCAAACAAGGACATTTTAAGTAGCTCTTCTTTTGACTATGAAATGTTTTTGAAGCATTCTGAGGACTTAAGTAGGAAAATAAAATGAAATGTATAAAACAATCACTTAATAGCTCCCACGTGTTTTGCGCGTTATAAATAAATGGCACTCCCAGTTAGCTAAGGCTTGACTTTCCAAGACATGTTACTTATGGATTGGGTTTGTAAAACACTGGCATTATCAAAATAAGATCTAATAATAATGTTTCCGCCCGGTTTCGAACCGGGGACCTTTCGCGTGTGAGGCGAACGTGATAACCACTACACTACGGAAACCGACACTCACGATAGCCGTGGCTCCATTCTTATTATCATCACAATTATTGTATGTAATTAAGTATGATTAATAGTTTACATTAATTTACGAAAATATTATCACTAAGGTTCACAAAATTTGTTTACTGGTCAACTCTTTGCGACAGATATTATTTTTCTGATTTGTTTGGCTTGTTTCTACATTCACACTACATTGAAATCATCCAAACTGCCCCATAGTATTATTTTCCTCAGAGGAGTGAATGACCCTGACTTTTTTCCACACGCACCATCGTCAGAGCTGAATTTCCTGATCAACACTTAGATCCACTACAGCAAATTAATGTGTTCAAACTCCTTAAAGATAGTCAACTTTGTTAAACATCTATAGACAAGAAATTTACTGTTGACTTTTATACCCCCCTATACCCAGACTCTACTTATTGTGGTGACCCCTGACCTTTACCCTAACCTCACTCTCAGGCCTGTATGTCCACTTACCGGAGCTTTTGGTCCTTTTTCGACATCTCCTCTGTGGGAGTTTTGTGAACAGGATTCATTTTCTTGTGCACTTGAGAGATTCTATTTGAGCATGGGAATTAATAAAACAAAAAAGCTGCTTGTTTTCTAATCTTTAGGACTCAGATCATTAGCAGTAACATTAATCATTAGAAATACACAAATCATTACAAACAAGAATGTTTATTACTAATAAATTGCCAGAGACACTAACTGAGGAGACTCCATAGGTTTGAAGTCAGTCCAGAAAAAATAAGCAGACAGCAAACTTGAGAGCGCGTATTTCTAAAATCAAAAGACACTTTACAAAACACAAACTAAACCAGGATAGAAACTTGTTTGTTCTAATATAACAAGAGGTCCACAGTTACATGTGGTTGAGTCATTTTTATCCATTACATCCCCCAAATCTGCTTATTTTCAGATGTTGCTTCCCTGGTAAATTCAGAGAAACTTGAACACAGAGGCTTGCAGGAAGTCGCTTCATTATAATTATAACTTGAGTTAAAATTCACTCTTGGTATACTGAACTGCAAATAAAATGGGCTTAAAAAAAAAAAAAAAAAAAAAAAAAAAAAAATCAAATCAAAAGTCAAATGTCTTGTCTAAGGGAATATGAAAAAAAAAAAAAAAACCTTTGAAGTTATTAAACTTACATCCTTCATTATAACAGATCATTAGATTGCGTTGTTACAAAACACCAAGGGTAATCGATGATGACTTTAATTTTGACAACTGAATTTTAATTCTAAACCCTTTCAACAACTTTTTAATCTTCCACCCCAAAATCTGGAAGCATCAGAACAAAAAAAATTACTGAAAACTGTTTTTATTTGTCAAAAAAGCTCCTTTACAGCGCCAAGATTTTTCAACCTGTAAAGCCAGCAAACATGTAAAATACAACCCTTACAATACATTAGAATCAAAACAGGTACCAAAAAGTACAGTAAAAATTACACTTCCGTTGATGGAAATGTGGAAGGGAAAAAAAAAACAAAAAACAAAACAAAAAAACAACACCAAAAGGAAAAGTAAAACCTAAAAATGATAGGATTAAGAAAAAAAATAAAATAAAACAAACAAACCAAAAAAAAACAAAAAACAAAACAAAAAAAAAAAAACATGGAAAAGTTACATTTCGGATGTTTTCTGTACAAATGGTCTTCTGTCATAAAAGAGGTCGAGTTAGGCCCAGTGTGTCCGTTAAGCAGTCGGTCTCACTGGATCACGGGGGCCCTGGGGGAATGACACAAAACTCAGTCACATTGTCTACAACAAATACATTTAACACACAACTCAAAGATGAACGAAGAGAAATTCAATTCTATCAGAGCATCAGACATTCTTATTCATGTTTGTCCTATTTGATACTTAAACAAAGACCTTTAAAAGTCAGATTAAACACGAATATGTCAGCTATATATTTTGTCTGAGGCCTCCTTTAGTCAGGAAAAAAAGGATAAAGACGTATGTTCTCAACTTTCTATCAAATATCTTGAGCATCTCATTAAGCAACCAGCAAACAAACAAAATATTTGGTGTCCCAGTACGTTAGGGGTTCAGACACCACCCATGGTTCTAGACCATCTGAGGACCTCTGCTGCACCTCTCATCTATAATAAAAGGCTTAAAAATGCCCCAAATTATTCAACAGAACTTTTTGAGAAGACGATGTACTTTCTGTGTATTACATAATAGTACAGAGTCAGAGCAGGACCTAAACTACAACAAAGCAACAGACAACAAACTTCAGCTGCCTGGCACTGATTGGACATTTCATGCAGGAAGACACAAGAAGAACAAAGATGAACACAAGGGGTCATGACCCACGGGGATAGAAGCCAAAATAAGTGTAAATTTGAAAATGAAATAAAACAGCAAGTCAACTCCTACAAAGCTTTTAGGCCTCATAGCTTTCCAACATGAAAGGCAGTCAACAGCGTTTTGTAAATTATGCTGAAATCTTACACTGTTACTTTAGAAACCTTTGCACAGAAAGTTTCAAGTCTGATGAGGACAAAAACCTCAAGGTTTCTCTATTACCTCTGGTGCTTTGCAAGATGGGACAGACTTAACCTGCTCCATCACCCCTAAAACTGAACTTTGACTTCATTCAGGTGGATTTCAGTTGTCTGTGGGCAATGTGACCGTATGTAAAAGGAAGGGAGTTACAGCCATGGCATACCTTGCAATACCATGTGATCATCAGTATGGCTTGTAGCCTGTCTGGTGTGCCCCCCGTCTTGGGGTTTTCCCGTAGCTGGCATTGCCCTGGTCAGCTGAGATGGAGAAAAGACGCGTTAGCAACAGATTTCTGATATCAATTTTCACACAAAATTATTCCTGAATAGTCCAACACTCTCGCAGTCTGGCAGACTGAAGCCAATCGCTTAGGTTGCTTATTAATAATTCTACGTGTATCCCCGTTTGCATGCAACAGCGAGCACGGAGGAAATGAAGGGACAAAAATAAATAGACAAACAGAATGTATTAATTTGGCAATGTTTACAGAAGCAGAGCCTAGTGAATTCCTGATCACAATGTTGAAATCCACATATCCATGATTGACTGAAGGACTGCATATGACAGTTTGCCTGTGCTTACTGTAATCATATCCAGGACCATATCCATAGTAACCAGAAGAGTAGTCATAGTTGCCGTAACCACTGCCGTAGCCACTGTAGCCATAGCCTTGGTTTCCGTATCCCTGGTTCCAGTAGTTTCCATAGCCCTGGTTCCAGCCCTGGTTCTGACCTGTGACAAAGTGGTTAAAACGTTTGTTTCAATCGTCTGAAAACAACTTTTCTGACAACTGCAACCACTCATTTTTTTTGGTGGTCAGGTTACAGTAGATTCTACCAAAATAAAAGTCACTGAAGGAATGCAAGACATTTTGGATCAGAATGTCTGCGAAAGGGCTTATTTGATAGACATTCATGGTATACAGCAAAATAAACTCTGGCCTCTGCAGACTGACAGAGCCCTGCAAAAGCAAACTAACCATCTATCAAAATCAGGAGACAAGGTGGGAATTCCTCATTCTTACCTCCACGGCCCCTGCCCCCCCGGCCTCCATAACCGCCACCACGTCCTTGTCCATACTGCTGCTGCTGATACACCTCCTTTGGCTGGGCAATCTTCAGCTCACACTGAGGAGATGCAAACATACAGTTTGAATCCCAATTTTACCCACTAAGCAGGGGTGGACAATACAACGAAATCCTTAATACAGCAGGACTGATCTCAAAATTGTAGGCGGTCAAGATCACGGTTGGCTTTGTGGTGGGCTTAAGTTAAAAACAACCACACATTCCTCACTAAGAGAGCAAGCCCTCACAGGACACACCGTAGCATCCTACAGGCAGCAGGAAAAATGATGGGTCAGACCCAGCAACCTTCCAGTTGAAAAGTGGTTTCATTAATCACCCAGAGGTGCTGAAGTAACACCGTTTGTGTCTACATACCCTGCCTCCCTGGATGTTGTGGTATTTCTTCTCCAGACACTTCTTGACACTCGCTTCGTCTTTGTATGTGATGAAGATGAAACCCCTCCTTTTCTTCGATTTGGGGTCCATGGGAAGCTCAATGGTTTCGATCTGGACGCAGCAGGAGAGGGTGGAGGTAAAATGTTTGGTCAAAAGCAATACATGTGTGCATTTTCACTTAGCTTTACTGGTAAACAAAAACCAGTCTATCAGTACAAAACATCTTGTTGTTGAAGTCTCCTCCAATAATTAAAATGAATGATTTCTCTGGCTCCGCCTAGAAAAACATACCTCTCCAAATGCCCCGAAATATTCTCTGATAGTGTCCTCAGTCGCCTCAGGGTTCAAACCTCCAACAAAGATCTTCTTGACGGGCTCCTTCTTCATGGCCATCGCCCTCTTGGGGTCGATCTGACGTCCGTCCAGTCTGTGTTCCTTCTGCTCCAGCACCTGTAGATGTGTACACATTTGTTATTGTCATTAACATGTAGCACTACCACACAGAAATTAAACTACTGATGGAGAAACAACAAGGAATGATGCTCCTGCACCTTGTGAGATCTTAAGTTATTACAGAAAGAACAGTTTAGAGTGGCAGGGCAACATCTGACCACACCTTTGAAGAGCAGATCTTCATCCAAGTTACAATCATGAACAAACAATCTATTTTAACTAATAACACACAAATCATTGTTTTGTTCTTGTGCTTATAGAAAATATTATTCATCACAGTGTAGGCTGGAAAAAGAATGTGAACCCTCGGCTAATGACATGAACAGAAGCTAACTGGAGTGAGGAGTTATAAAACCTTTAGTCCAATCGATGAAACAAGATTTGAGGTGTGGGTTAGAGACATGTTGACTTTAAAAACCCACATATTTTGAGTTTGATGTTCACAAGAAGCATCTGCTGATACAAACCATTCCTCACAAAAAAAAGCGATCTCAGAAGACTTATGATCAGGAATTGTTGATTTGCATGAAACTGAAATGGTCATATAGTCATCTCAAAGAGTTTAGATATTCATCACTCCACAGTCAGATAAACCATCTATAGACAGAGACGATTCAGTTCTGTGGTTACTCTCCCTCAAAGTGGTGTCCAGCTCAACACATATCACCAGTAACATTAACAAAGAACCTCAGAGTAACAGTTTAAGGCTTAAAGGTATCAATGGAGCTTGCACTCCTGAAGTTTGTCAAAGAGCACCTTTACGCTATAGTTGCATGATCTTAAACATACCATAACTCACTGGTATGATGCGATTGCATGAGAAACAGCTGTCAGGTAAGCAGAGGTGACTCACCTTGTCCACACTGGCAGAGTCTTTGAATAGAACAAAGCCGAAGCCTCGAGATCGCCCCGTGTTGGAGTCCATCTTGATGGTGCAATCCGACACCTCGCCAAACTTACTGAAGTAATCTTTCAGGTCCTTTTTACTCGTGTCCCAGCTGAGACCACCCACAAACATTTTACTGCAAACAAACAGGGACATTGCACCGTTAAGTTCTCACTCTTGTACACAGGTTATTACAAAGGTAGCCTTAGCTGATACAGACACTAACTAGTTTTACATTACTTTGCTTTCTTATTATCCTGTTGTCGACAAGGTCCTAACAAGGTCGCAGTTCAGCTTTCAGTTGTTTATTTTATGTTTCATGACATAATTTCACTGAACACAAAGGGGTACTCATACAAGTTGAATGTGACCAGTCCAAGGTAAACTGAAACCACTCACCCAGCGTCCTCCTCTCCTTTGCTGGCATCAATCTTGCCTCCATCTGTGCCATTGTCCTGACCATCTTCTCCACCCATCAGCTCCTGCTCAGCACCGTTCTGGTCCTCCTCTCCCTCATTGCCGTTCTGCTCCGATGTCTCCATGAGCAGATTCTCAGTGTCTGACATTGTGATGGTGGGATCTTCAAGAGACTGCAACAGGATGAGATGATCTGAGTAATCCTTTATTTGAATTAACAGTTAGTAGGCAATGCAGCAGCACAGAATTGAAATGCCACATCCTAAAATATAACAAGTACAAACAGCATAAACATAAAAAGAAAAGAAGATTTAGTATACAACTGCCCTGTGGGAAAACAGCTTGCAATGAATAACAGACTGTATTTTGATCACTAGACTTTTGATATTTGTTTATCCAAACGAATTAATAGTTTAAATACCAATCTGCTTTCTTTTAGGATATAAAATGCATAATTTTTCATTACATTTCTTAACCTGTTTGAGGTTCTTAAGGCATGACCAAGCCTTGAGGGGCTTCAAGTAACAATTATTTACAATATCAATTAATGTACAGATAACGTTTTTAATGCAGACGGTGCTGAGAAATTCGAGTTGCATTGTTTAACCATTAATCTATGATTATTTCATAATTTTAAATCACAGCAGTGCATATAACGCCGTGAAAGTTTATAGAAAGCTAGTTTCAGGGGTGGGGGGGGGGGGGGGTGGGGGGTTCAATGCTAACTAACTTATAGTTTCTTATGTTACTTAATGTAATTCTTTATAAAATATATCCATGTTTGAAACTGTACACCTAGCATAAAGTCAATATAGTGACAGCAGTTCATAACATTTAACACTGTTGTATGTTTATTTGTTCATGAAGGCAAAATCCAACAATAAACTGGCGTGAATCTCCATGTTGGGGGTTTAAGCGGACCGCGCTTTGCTTCGTTTCGTTACCGCTTGGGAACGAGTGCAGGCCCGGCTAGAAGCTAGATAGCTGGACCTCAATAAAATAAGCACTACCAGTAAAATTAGAGTAATTGGTTAAAGTTAAATCTCAACTGCCGCTCAAAAAGCATAAGTGCTTCAATTTTACAAAAGCCGTTAGGCAAGCCTCTCATTCAATGTAATAACCGCGTTAAAACACATTAGCACCACTGCGGCTAACAGACGGCTAGCTTGATTTGCTGCTATCAAGTGGACACTGCAAAGATAAAACTAGGCTAAAAGGGAAATATCACAGTGAAATTAGTCGCTAGACTGAGCTGAACGTCCCCGCCTGTATTTCAATTCGCAAACAAAAATAAGAGAACGTGCTTACTTTAAGTGAAAATACCAGATACGCCGACTTGCTGTTCAAAATGGACACTCTCCAAATTCGCCGCTAACTCGTGGCATCATATATACGACCGGATGTGACCAAGCGCTAGGGCACGTCGTAATGAGGAAGTCTGTGATTGGACACCAGGTACGCTTATGCGAATAAAGGCGACACATGATTGGCTGATTGCCCGCACTTTGATGACAAAACAGCAAATAAACAGCCAAACTCATTTGCTCCTTCCGGTACTGTCTCTCAGTTGTTTCAGGAGCAAAGCGACATTTTTAATGTCATGACAACGGATAACCTTTATTTTTATGCTTGCTCGACGAAACTTTTTTTTTTTCAAAATGGCTTCCGGCGTGTGTAACTGAAAACAAAAAAACCCGGCTTGGTGTTGTAGTGTGTGCACGGAAAACAGAGTTTTGTTGAAACACAATATCTGTGACCAAACAGATGGTAGCAGTAGCGGGGCATTTCATTGCAACACAATGCGCAGAGCCAAATCTCACACCATCAAGTAGCACTGTGGGGCGGTTTGAAAAATTCATAACAGCCCCTCAAAACTAGGACCGACTGACACCTCACTGACTTTAATTGTTTTACTCTGTGTGCAATAAAAAATTAAAAAGCCTGTGTATTATTATTAAAACTGAAATACTTTTGTTAAGAAGTGTTGCATTAAAAATAATGAATATGTGTATTGTCCAAAAAGTCTATATATAAAATATTTGGTTGATATGAAATATTTATGTGCTTTACTGTTGTGGTTTAGGCCCAGTATCACTGTGGGTTCATGTTTTAACTTCATGGTCAATATGAATTACAATGTGATGTGATCATACTTATGTCTTTCTAGTGTACATCGCCATATTTCTCAATTCTTCTCCTCTCTTCTTTAAAGTATACAGTCACCACAGTGTAATTTCTCTATTTATCCATTTTAAGTAACTTAACAACCCCTGAAAAGGTCCCAGACCAGGTTATATGATGTATTTTCCGTCTTGTTTAACTGTTGAAGTCAGTGTTAATTTTTCACAGGAGGAAAAAAAAAGATTTCTCTGATGCTGAGTTTAATTTCTCTCATGTAGATAGCAAATGACAAATCTCTTGTATGACAGTAGCAAAAATAAAATAAATTTATTTTCAGTCTGCACCAAATAATGTGAGGCCAACATTAATAGATAAATGTGTGAGAAAGGCATCAAAATTGGCAAATCCTGGGACTCAGGGTGAGTGTTTTGCTGCAACTGACTGCTTCACCCTGGTAACATCGACTATATCTGCCAACCAGGGGCAAGTTGAGGCATGACCTGAGATATGGGCTTACACACACACACACACACACACACACACACACACACAAACACACACACACACACACACACACACACACACACATACACACAATAAAGTAAAGTGTGGCTGTGGAGACGGTTGTGTTTCTCCAGTTGTGGTCACTTGTGGACGGAGCTGCTAGAACTGCAGCGACCACAGGTAAGAACACAGCTCCCACCCATTCACATATATACACATTTTATACAGCACAGCAATGATTCACTCCAATGCAGTTGTTTACATGTCTGCAAACATTTTTGAAGTGTTGCTTATCCAATCATAGAACCATGGACAGAGCTTTCAGTATGTGATTGCAATGTGTGCAATGTGATGTTGCAGTCAGCAGAGACCAGCGGCCTTTCATCTCACTGTCATCAGTCATTAATGACCAATCAGATTCCTGCTTCCTCACCTTCCTTCCATTGTGACTGAACTTTGCGAAGATCCAACTGAAATGAAGTTCAAAACAATTGAATATACCAAAGAATTTTGATTACCATGACCTAATTAATATTTGCTTATATTAACCTGTTTAAATGCCAGTGTCAGAGGAACAAAAGAAACTATTCCCAGTGTGAAAGAGCATGAAACTGATGGCAGAGCTCAGGGGTTGGTAAGTTACTTGAAACCGATTTTTTTTTGTTGTCCTTTAAAATCATCTCTTTTGTAATTGGTATTCTATTGAACTTTCCATGTTTTTCTTGACAGCAAAAATGAACATATGAAGAAAAAAAATGTGAATAGAGAAATGGTATTACACTTTGGTGACTGGATACTTTCAGAATTGTGACAAGTCTATTTCTTGGCTGGGATCAGTAACTCCTGGGAGTCTCCACTGGCAGTAATCTGGTCATGAAATTGGGTTTACTGTCAGTTTAACAAGGAATAACATGCTAATTAGTGAGCTAAGAAGATGGATTTTGCAACCGTCACTCTCCTGACTGGATGCTCTGTCATTTAAAGTTAAATCTGTCACACAAAAACAAGTGATGTTAAATCTGTTTTTTTTTTTCTTTCTCTCCTGTAAAAGTGTTTCCTGATGGGGATGATTGTGATTGGGGTTGCTGTGCAGGCAGTGTTGTTAGCTGATTGTTCTTACACACCAATCACTAACTACACTACCAGTACAACCACCACCATACACAGCCACTCAGGGAAAAAGAGTGAAATCCTCATTAATCTTAATTTAACCAATAAAGAACCTCAGTTACCGAGATGAAAAATGTCCTGGCAGCAGTATTTAGATAAGAGGCTACAAAACACAAACCTGTATTAGCTGTCCTGTCAACGGTCTCTCTATAATCATCCTACATTAATGCTGTTTTGTTTTTTAGCCAAAATGCTAATTTATCAAAGAGTATCCTCATTTAGAAAGATGGACCAAAACATGAAATAGAGGAAATACTTTAGAAAAAAACAAGCAGAGCTGACACATTTATTTCTTTTCAATGACAGGCCAATGTTACTTTATTCACATTTACTTTAGTTTTAGTTTAAAAAAAACACATTCAGAAAGGAGGGTTTAATTAAAATACTTGAATATTTCAAAGTTTAAAAACATACTTAAATAGCAGTACTTTAAATCATTATTACTTTAAACATGTATGAATAATAAACTCTTATACTTTAAAGATACATCAACTATCCTGACACTTTTCTCTTCACATGGTGCTTTGATCCAGCATCATGGCTCCAGTCCTGAGCAGCAACCCGATTCTGGTTCTAGGTTGAAGGCACGGCTCGCTCTAGGATCGGGATTTGCTGATCCAGTGGTACTTGTCAACACGAGGCCCACTGAAGGTAAATGTTGCTCTGTGGGACTTGAAGCCTTTTTGGCTGGAGAACTGGGAGGTCGGACCTCCAGCTGGAGGAGCGTGTGGTGGGAATGTGTCCCCAGCAAAGGCCTTCCGCTTCTCCCACAGCCAGGTCTGAGGGGCCCCGGAAGAAAACTCAACAAACTGAGGAGGAGAGGAGGGTGAGAGGCCGGTGAAGCAAGAGACCAGTGGTGGAACTAAGCAGTCACACGTACTCTATACTTCCACTTTACATTTGAGTTTTTTTTTTTTTTTTTTTTTTTTTTTTATTAAATAACTGTACTACATCTACCTATATTTACTACAGTTACTTTACAAAATATGATGCTTTGTTTTTAGATGAAAATACCCAACAGTTTGTGCAAGTAGAGCTTCAACCATTTGATACATTTGGCAACTATTTTGATGATTTATTCAAAAATACCTCAAATATTTAACATGTCATTATTCCAGATTCTGAAATGTGAAGATGTGCTGCATTTCCATTTAATAATTTAATCTATTTTAGTAACATTTTATTTGGACAAAAACATTGAATGTTTCACGCTGGGCATACGCTTGCATTGTGACGACAAACTGAGAAAATGATCAAAATTTAAACATCAGCTCCACCTTCTACCAACTACAACAGTAAAACGCTGCTTAAAAATGAATCAATAGGAACCAATTAATATAAACAACACAAGACTCATGGCACATTTCACAGAGTAGTTTCTTTACATGTTCTAATTTTTTTTCAGTGCAGGACTTTTATTTGTAATGTAGTATTCTTATAATGTCCATGTGGTATTAGTACTTTTACTTAGAAATGATCTCAGTACTTTTGACTACTGTGAGGAATCTTTAACTACCAGTTCTTTCCAGCTGTAAAATACAGCAGGTTAATAGTTGCTGCTCTTTTGACTGCTCCAAGGAAAAAGCAGAAAATTCCCTCAAAAAGTTCAACCTCCAAAATTGAAAATGCTTTGAATTAAAAATGTTGAAGATGCTTTTTATGTCTCCGTTTCTGCTTTGTTCAATTAGGATCTTTAATATTTATAAATGATCTCAGGGACTGTCATTTCAATCTTAATCATATTTTCTGTTTTTAGTGTGACTTTGTGACATTTGTGCTGTGACAAATTCTTGCTTTCTACAATTTCTGTGTGTTGTAACTATGGTATACTTAAAAAGTGCATGGCATTATTAACACACGTATCTAACCTACCCGGTATACACTGTTGGGGTTGCTGACAGTTGGGATGGTTTTGGGTTCAGGGTTGGTGGGTAGGACCGGAGCAGGGCAGACAGCTGATGGGCCAACGTTGCCACTGCTCATGCTGTTGTCTCCACCCCCATCCTCCTCATCTGAAGAGCTTCCTGATTGGATGTCGAGGCTCGCCCGCTCCACGGCATCATGGATGCGGCGGGAAAATTCCCCATCACCACGCCGACAACTGTCCACCACGGAGACACAGAACGGAGTGCTGTGTTCACCGTACCTGCAGGAATGGACAAAAAATAAAATAAATAAAAGCTGCATCTTGTCACCTCATGAGCACTGTGGCCTCCAACATGGCGTCATGTATGTCACCCAAAAACTATTACCATTATGAATCCAGCAATTTTTTGCTTTTCATATCTGAACTAGAATTACTGCCCCAGGGTTGTATTTCTCCACCAATCAGCCAAGTTGCAGGAAGTATGATCACAATCTCCCCTTCCTGAGTTACAGCATTGAATAATGGCCACAAAACATTATGATGTCATAGTGAAGTCGACCTTAGAGCATTTGGATATAAAATGTTATCACCTAATTTTATCCTTGTAGATACGAGTTAAATTTTGTTATTAGCGTATGAGTTTGTCAGTTACGGCCAAAAACGTGTTTTGTGAGGTCAGTGTGCCAGAAGAATGTGAGATAACTGTGACCTTTGACCACCCAAATCTAATCAGGTCCTCTTAGAGTCCTAATGAATGATTGCGCCAAATTTGAAGAAGTTCTGTCAAGGCGTTACCGAGATATAAGTAATTCAACAGTAAGGTAACAGAGTGCAGTGTTGGTGTAAGGGCAGAAACATGAGGCTCATTTTGACTTTTGAAGTTGTGCACAACCTGAAACAAAGCAGCAGGTCTGTCAAGGACAAAGTTTAAATGCAATCTTTGCACAAAGACCCACTGAAGAGCTGCACAATGAGCCTCCTCTCTGAGTTTGTTATCAAGTGAGATCCTGGCACTACAGAGTGAAGTGGCCTGACCTGCAGGACACCTCTCCAGGGTCGACCCACACCGTCACCTCCCGGGGAATGCCCAGATCTTCGTATGACACTTCACTGCGCTCGCAGGCCTGCTGCAGCACCGGGTCCTGCAGCTGGACTCGGTTCATACGCAGACACCTGAAACACACAGAGCGACGGTCAGCACAAAACACAACTCTGCCTCAGCAATGTTAGCTTCACAAGTCTTGTTAAAAATATGCAGCGTTTCATTTAATTTCAATGTAATTTTTTATTTGTAGAGATTTTTAGATCAGTGAGAGATTCCTGCCTCAACCCCAGAATAAAGAGGTAAATTAAATTTTATTTTTAGTGCTCACAGCAATGAAAAAAAACAAAAAAAAAGCATCAGTATTTTCAGAAACACCCCCAACCCCTTGTTACTCACTGAACAGTTCTGACTTCATGCTGAAGAAATACTCCCTTGCAAACTGTTGAAAGTAGATTACAATAGTTTACAGTTTAAAAACATTTTAAAAATCTGAAGCAAAATCTGCTCCTTTACTCTGGATCATATAGAAAATGCATCTACAGGTTTCATAGCAACTGTTTCTTCAGTAACCGGTGGATTTTAAGGGTTTTGAGACTGGACACACAAGTATGTAACTTCTGCTGAATGGTAAAAGTTATAATTATGGGATGATGCTGCATGCTAAGACCCAAGTGGGAAAAAGTCTCAGAACTGGCTCAAAGTTTGCTGAACAAAGCCAATGGTCAAAACAGTTCAATGTAGTGGCTTGATATCTTAAGTTTAATCCACTCTTTCAGTTAAAAGCAACTCAGCTGGTTTTACATTTTCAAAACAACAACAACTGAACTACTCAGTTCACTCACATTTTTAAAGTCGGCAGGTGAACTTATATTTTTAAGCTGGAAAGGATTCAGATCAGTGACAAACAGGAACAAAAACTTGACACTTCCTGTTTTTCTGAAACACTTACTGACCTGTAGGCCTGTCCCTTGGTGGGTGCGTTTGGGTACCAGTGGTTCTTGTAGCTCTCAAACAGAACAGAGGTGAGGGCGGCAGCAAATCGCTCCCTGCTGTCATTATCCAGACAGCCATATCTCTTCACCAGCCGAGCCACAAAGAAGACAGCAGCAGCAATCTCCTCCTTCATGGCTACACACACACACACTCACTCACTCAAACCCAACCAGACTCAGCAAACTCAAACTGTTACTGTTAAAAACTTCTTCAGTTGATAAAACATGTGTAGGATGATCCTACTGCTACAGAAAAGCAAAATAAAGATAACATATAAAACTAACAGGACAAACTGGAAGCAGCATGAGTCCAGCAACTCACATACCTCAGACACTAAAAGTTCACTCCCTCCTTAGATTCTCATGTGGTTTAATGAAACCACAGTTCAGCTGTGTGATAAGCTGGCACACCTGAAGCTGGTTGACTTAATTACCCCCCCCCCCATCTCTCTCTCTCTCTCTCTCTCTCTGTATGTGAGTGTTTGCTTAGAAAATCATATAACTGAGCCTCTCTGCAGAACTTTCCAATTTCCCAAATGTCAGTGAAAAAACACTAAATTTCTGCATGATTTTGATGCAAGTTTCACAATTATCTCTCCACATAAAAGCAATTGAACTCTGGTTTGACTCAAATCAGTTTGATTTAATGTAAATGTAAAGTGCCATGCCTGGGTGTTATTTTAAAGACAGAGTTAAATTTTACTTTACACATAAGGAAGGTGACCAAAACAGCTTTCTGTCACTTAAGAAATAATGAATTGAAAATGAAAACTTATTGATGCTTTTATTTCAGAGAGATTAGATTATTGCACTACTCTTAGGCCACTGGTCTTATGAAGCAGTCAATTGAAAGACTTGTAGCCTATAATAGATGTTGATTTAATTTGGCTTTTAATTAATTCTCTCATATGTAATATTTTATTATTCCTACTGGTTTCTGCTTTTTTATTTTCATTTATACTTTATCATCTACTGTCTTTTTATCATCTAATTTCAATGTCCTTCTATTCGCCCTTGTTTACTGTCCTTTCATTTTTATTGTAAAGCACATTGAGTTATATATCTCATATGAAAAGTCTTCTATAAATAGTTATTGGACTATTATTGTTGTTGTCATTATTATTATTAATACGCTACTTGTGAGCTGTCCCACTCAGATTTCAAGATTAGATAGATAGATAGATAGATAGATAGATAGATAGATAGATAGATAGATAGATAGATAGATAGATAGATAGATAGATAGATAGATAGATAAATAGATAGATAGATAGATAGATAGATAGATAGATAGATAGACGTTTGCTGCAGCTGGGGCTGCTTCTCTGTCCTGCCAGAATGTTGTGGAGAGGATGGTTGGTATTGACTAAGATGGCATCCATCTGACATTGCATGTGTCTCTCCACAACAGTCCTGAGTGAGTCGAGACTCTTGCTAAGCACAGACCCAGCCTTTTTGACCAGCTTGTCCAATCTCAGATTATATAAGAACATCATGTAAATAAAGTCTTAGCCTATGTTTAGCAGATCTCTCACATCATATAGTGAATAACTGCTTTTCTCATTTCATTATTGCTCTCCATAATAACTTTGCACACATCGTATAGCTACACAGTGAAGGGACTCAGTCTCTTCTTAATTGTAAATTCAACACTATGTACCATTGAAAGTGTGTTTGGGGTGCTGTGTGTTGATTAATATCTTTAATTTGGACGTAGGTCTTTAATTCTGCTCCTCGTGCGGTGACACCGTGCTGCTTTCTCTCGACAATTCAATTATTTTTTTGTCTAAAAGAAAAACAGACATTTTATTTAAATTCACCAACAACAAAGAAAGTGAACACAGACAGATCTACATAGAAACCTCAAAGTAAGAAGAGAAAAGAAAAAAGATGGTGCGACATCATCAATTCGAATTACTTCATCTACTTATGACGTCATCTGTCTTTGATCTAACGCAGATATTGGGTGACGTCTTAATAACGTCACAACAGAAGTACTTAAAAAGGAGCAGTTAACTATATAGGTAGAAAATAGCAAAGACGGAGTCACAGCAAACACACGAGAAACTTATTGCCGAATTTCAGAAGAAAATCAGAGACAGTTACCATGGATACATTTGCACTCGCAGTGACTGCTTATGCGAAATTCCCTGAAATCAGAGCATGTGATCTCTACATCGCCCCAGATATCAAGTATTTGATGAAAATTTTCCAGAATGAGCTCAAATTTGGCGGGCGAAGTGTGTCCACACCTTTGCTGATTGAGTTATGTCAGCGCATTGTTAATTTGACTTCCACGATGATCCAGGAAGCTGTTACGTTAACTGTTTCAGACTGGCACAGGAAAGCCCCGCGGATATTCACACTTGTGCACTCAGCCCGGTGTTTCTTCGGAATAGACGAGACTGATGTCCTGTCTAACATGAAAAACACCCTTCCGCAGTGTTTTGCCGAGAGCATCAACATGAAAAAATTTAATTGTGAGAGCTTAACCGATTTCATCCGGTTAGTTGCAAGAGAGGTGACGGCGAGAATTAACTACCGCATAGCTGTGAGAATCGGCTCGTGCACTTCACATTTGAGATCCAAGACTTATGAGTGTAACTGCATCTATTATGAAACTCTTCATTCCATGATTGTTCTAGTTACTAAAACACTAACATGCCTGATCCAAGGCAGCTGCCAGTGCAGACCGGTGATCAGAAATGTAGAGGTCAGCAGCACTTCACTGTTGCATGACAAACAAAGCCAAAGACTACATCTGGTCATAGAGGAGGTTCTCTGTGACGTGAACTATTCCACCACAAACAAAGCAGTGATGGATATACTAACAGAGATCACTGACTTTAGCCGCAAAAATATTCAGGAAAAGACTGAAGGGTACTGGTTTGAGGACTGCGATGGCTGGCTGTTCGAAGACAGCTTTGAGTCTATGGACTCAGGCTGGACCACAGACAATGAATATTCTGATTTTGAAGTACCCGACGATGCCAGTGTACTAGCCAATGTTGACATGCTGCAGAGTTATGTTTCAGACATGGTAGATTCTCAGTCAGTCAGTCCAGCCTCACCATGTGAAGATCAGCCCAATGACTCGTCCGACACTCGTGATGCAACAATGTCAGATGATGCCCAAAAGCAGGCACTGATTATCCTGGTGCTTACAGGGTTGCTACTGCGCGCCTTAAAGAAGGCCCACACATCACTGCACAAGGGCGCTTTCAACACGGCCATCAAGAATCTGAGAGATAAGGCAATGGACAAGATCAAGATCGCTGACATCCCTTCGCGCTCGGACCAAAAAACTGTTGAGAAGATCTACAAAGCTCTGTTCACAGACCTGTGTCAGCAGCTCGGCTCTGCACAGGAGCTCCTGAAAGCCATAACGTCGCAGCACGAGGATGCTGACAATACTGTTGTCGAGGCCTTGAAGTCTCATCTGACGGATCCCCCTCCGCCTCCGAGGAAGAACGCTGTTGCCAGGTTCTTCTCATCTGTGGGCAAAGCTATTATGAAGCCATTCAAGGCCTGCTGCAGAGGGAGCTCCCACTCCTATGACTGATAACCCCTCTCAGACCCCTCCACCCTGCTGGGGGGACTCCCATGATGCATTAAGCACTTTCTCCCTTTCTCTCTCCCTCTCTCTCTCTCTGTCCCCTCCCCGGGGGGACAAGCTGTTCCTGGTCTCCTGTTTGAATTAATCAATACAATTAAAACAATTATTGAAATACTTCTGTCAATGATCAATAGCTAATAGTTCCAGCTCTACTACTAAGTGTACTATTAAAATCTGTCCAAGCATTTTCACTTTTTCTAAACTGCTTCAGCACTTTTGTGACACACCGTCGTGGTTCTCAAAAGATTTTGCGACACAATCGTTGACTTTTAACACGTGGACTAACTCAGTACATCACTGGATCAGCCGGAGAGATTTGTACTTATCATTTGCACGGGTCTTTTCCTGGCCCTTGCAAAGTAATCCACAATATCGTCCAGTCCTTGGTGACCTTTCTTGCACTGAAGAAAGGTTTCATGGAAGTGTGGCATTCATGACTCAAGATCAACAATGATCCCGACTTCAGACTTTTCTGTGGTCTGAAGTTGCTGTGGAAATGTTTTATGCATCTGCGAACAGTTAGTGTAACATGAGCATGAAAAGCATGAAAAAAGAGCCACTCTTCTGACAGACACTGTGAAGCACATTTGATGTTTTTCAATTCTTTATTTTTAATTTTTAGAGCTCGATTGACCAAAATCAAGTTACTAGATAAACCCCCCTAAAAATGTGGCAGTAATCTTTATAAGTTAGGTGAACTTCTTGGTATTTTGAATTTGGAAAACTGTAAAACTCAAAATTAAGTAAGAGCCAACACAAATAGAATCTATTTCTGTGTAAAACATTGCGCCATCACAATCACAGTCTGCCACGGTGCAAGCGTGCCTTGCTTTAAAAAGGAATGGGAGATGGCACTGATTTGGTTTATTGCATGTTAGACCCAAAACACTCCCACGATTAATTGAGAGACAATAAGTACAAACCTTTGTAACCATGGGCCTGGCGCAGCGGCCATTTTTTCTGCCATTAAATTAGCAAAAGTGGTTAAGCCTCCTGCCCTAAATGCACTTACTCCATGGGCTTTAGACCATGACCATGAGCCCACTGACTCAACAAACATTTTAAAAATTATACTCCGATTTTCCAACTTTCATATTTTTTATGCACAATAAATATTAAAATAGAATTTTACCTGCCCAACTGTATGAGCAAAAAGAAATAAACTGATACAGAAACAATCACAGCATATATTTTTATTTGAGTGAACATTTAATTTATATAAAGCCAAACCCATTCTGTCAAAGAAAAAAAAAAAGTACTCTCCACCATAGAAATTCATCGGGTAAACAAGCGAAAGGGTTATAGACAGTAATGGTACAAGCTGACACCAAAGTGCAAATGATCAGTGGAAGTGATGAGAAAATTTACAAAAATATTTATAGATTTTCTTATCCTGTCAGACTGCCACACAGATGCAGATCTGTCAGTCAACAATTTCCACACTAAAAGTATTTTAAAATCAGAAAGATGAAACACTTTGCCTGAGCTGAAGCCTCTGAAACAGCATTTTGATGGAAGTGGGACACCAAAAACAAACCTACATGAAGGTTGTAATAAAGGGTGCACTACTTTGGCCTTTACAGGACGAATTCATTTATGAAGTATCAGCTACATGTCCAGAGACAATAACTGAAGTCAATCTACAGGTTCTCAGGCTGTTTTTCTGCTCTGATCAGGAGGAATGATGCTGACTGGCCGGAATCCAATACTAAATTAATGGCGAATATCTTCGTCATTTGATCAGTGTAACAGTGTGTTAGTTTTGTTCAATGTTAGACAGGGAAACGGTGCTCTAGCCAGCAAAACAAAATGTAAAAACCAACAGACTTACGTCAGTCATAGGCAGAAAAACAGACTGCAGGGGAAAGGGAAAGCAATAGAAAAGCATCAAATAATCAATAGAAACCCCCATTTGCTGAGAATATGTGACGTGTTTAAAGATCAAACCTTAAAAAACATCCACATGGCACACACTGTTGTGGAAAAAACATTTTGCAGAAGTTCTCACTCTTTTCTGACTCTGTTTCTATTTATCACAAGCTCTCTCTCATAAACACAAAGCGCTGCACAATCACAATCAGCTTATATATGAAGGAGAAAAAAAAAGCAAAACATTTCCACTGGGGATGCACAATTAATCGCAAACGCAATTAGGCCAAGTGCAGTATCCAAATTCCAAAAGCTCCAATTTTTTTGATAAAGGTAAAACGTGTCACAACATTGTTGTGCATCGTTAGCACCATAAGCATTGTGGTGTTACAGAGATGGCATATTCTCCAGATGTAAGGGAACATGTTTGTTTGGTACAAGCTCCAGCAAAAATCACATCATAATTTTTAAAACATTTCAGTGAAAATGAAATGCAAAAACGATCACGCCAACTGAAATGACTCATATTGCAATAACTGCCAAAATATTGCAATGATTTTTTGATTTTTTTTGCATATCGTGCAGCCCTAATTTCCACATGCTCCTCTCTATGCAAAAAAACATGAATGTTTTATTAAAAAAAGCTTTCATATGAAAAGTGTTCAATGACTAGGGCCACAGAGCAGTTTTGTGGATAGAAACACTGAGACTCTATTTCACACTGGTGTCAAAACTAAAGCTAAGCCACTACTTTGCCCAAATATTCCTGACTCAACATCTGCTTCCACTGAGAAAACCCCCATCTGCTGATGAAGACTGTGAAATGCAGAGCACAATACAACGAATGGATAGTTAGAGCCCTGACTTAAGACCAGGGCAAGACAGAGAGGACAGTGGGACTCCCTCACAACAGAGTCATGAAGTGACAGTGAGTCGCCACTTACCACAAACCAACAACGTAAGCTCCCTGCTGGTACATCCTAAAGACAGGGCCCCCGCTGAGAAGGAGACCACAACACTACATCACAGCGCTACAAATCCCAACGTCAAGAGTGAACTTTCATGCTCGTTTATTAGCCACCAACACATTTCACACAGAACTGGTGTGAGACTAAGGAAATGGACGTGTTCAAAGTAAGGCCACACAGGGGGGTGGGGGGGTTGGGGGGGGTGGGGGTGGGGGGTGTTTGTTTCACTGCACCACTTTCTGATGCGACCGGGACTAAAAACTCATAAAAGGAACTGATGGACAATTTGACAAATATTCTTATTTGCATTATTGGCGCGTAAAACCATGACTGCTGTTTAAAACCAAATTTCCAAAAATGCCATGCTATTCCTTTCAGAATAATTCAGGACACTGTTCTGTCAAAAAGACAGTAGTCATTCTATATCTACAGACTAGTAAATAACTTAAAAATTTCTCTTCTTTTTCTTTTGGTTTTCATATTCTCCTAAGCGCTGTTCACATCAAAGAAGCTCGATTTGTTTGCCATGAACATAAAATGGTGGCGAAGGGAATGAATTATTAGGCAAATAAGTGAAGAGCTGTTATTGTGGTCGACTCAGAGCACTTGGTAACAAACAAATTGAAATTAAAACACAAAAATGTTTCCAAAAAAACAAAACAAACAACAAAAAAACCCCAGAAAAACTAAAAAATAGCGTGACCATTAAATACTTTTGAAAGGAATAAAAGCAGGAATGGAAAGCAGCATCAGCTGAACTGTATTCACGTTCACTGAACACAGTCAGAAGCAGATGTTTTTCAAATAATTAGAAAATAGATAAAACTCTGCATGAGCTTAAAACATTAATGATTCCCAAAAATGGTGCTAAAATCAAGTTGACAACTTTCACAGCAAACAATCACAGAGTTAAACTACAGGACTTTTATTTGGATCCCTTGCTGTGCTGGCCTTCTCTACTTCAGTTTGACGGTTTCCATAAATAGGTACATGACAGACACAGAAGTTGTAAAAATATCACATTAACATCGACATTCACAACAATGTGTGAACGTGTGCACAAAGCAAGTTGTTGGTTAACTTACAGCTTGATTAACAATTTTGAGATGTGTGTATGTTCTTGTATCTCAATTTGCTGCATCACCTCCACTGCATTTCACCAGTATTCAAAATCAGAAACTAAACTTCCAATGTACATTTATGTTGGTATATTATTGTAACTTATGTCCACACTAATATGTATAAATCTGAAAGTGCTATTTCCTGAAGGGTTCCTATTCACACTGACATCTTCAGATACGTTTCTCATGGTTTGTCATTCATGCTGCCAAGCCAAAACAATTAGAGCTGCAACTAATCATTTTCATTATTGATGTATCTGTTGATCTTTTTTTATTTTTCAATTGTTCAATCTATAAAATGTAAGAAATTTGTGACAAATGCCAATCAGAATTAAACACAACCAAAAGATGAAATCTTCATGTTGCTTGTTTTGTCTGAAAGACATTAAATTTACTGTGATACAAATCAAATAAAAGCAACAAATTTCCACATATGAGAAGCAGAAACCAGTAAATGTTTGAAATTTCTGCTTTGATAAATGAAACTGTTTGCAATATAATAATATTTTGACCATGTTGACCGATTAATCAACTAATTGTTTTGGAACTAAAGGATATAAAACAGTAAAGTCTCTTTCTCGTTCATCTCCTTTGGTTGTTAATTAATCTCAGCATTTGAAAGCATCTTCAGTTGCTTCAGTGTGGATGGAACCCAAAAACAAAGGCCAAACTATGTTTTCACATGTACCTGTATTATCTGTGACAGCCTTACACAAATATTATCCGCATCTCCACCTGACCTCTGACCTCAGCCTGTGTCCCGTACAGTGTGAGCAGATTTTTTACTCACCTGAAACCCAGCTGACAATTTATGGTTACTCGACAAAGCTGATTAAACGTCCCATAAACCAAGTCAGAATCCCTCTGCACACAGTTTACAGGAAGGGAAATGTTTAACGGATGAACTGGGGGGTAGCAGCGGTTCAAACTGTGATACTACATATGAGACACTGTTCGCAAACAGTTAAAATGGCTCAGGAAAGCACGACTGCTGAGGTAACAGAACACATCAGAACATGTATTAAAACTGGCTTTTTAAAATATTAACTTCAGTACTGAGCGCTGCAAGCACAATGTGTGGACAGTCAAAGAAAACTGAAAAACCCACTCAGTCAATGTGGTAATGAGGCATCAGAATCGGCACAGGAGCAACATTGTCATAGAGTAGCATCATCATCAGGCGGTCAATGCAAAGTGTAAGGCTGTAACAGTGCAGGTCTACCAAGACTCCGGGCTCATCAGAAAGGCAAAAACACACTGGACATACACATTTTTCAACATACTGTTCTGGAGTCCAACACACACTCAAAACCTTAACTGGCCTCTCAAAACAGCAAAAGCAAAAGTTTTGAGTTGTGTCCAAGCAGCTCAATGTGCTGTAACAATGTTTTGTGTAAGTTGCGGATTCACACTGGACACATGACAAAATGAAGTACACTTAAAAATGGCAAAATGCAAACTAAAACTGCTGTGATCTGTTGACAAGACTTAGGCTGTCTTGACTGGATTGTAGTAACAGCTAAAAATAATACACTGTCAGATGTTGGTCCAAATAACAACTCCTGGGAAATTTTACTCTCTATCGGCGAGACATAATTCACAAAATCCAATTACGTATATGAAGGCAAGATAGAACAGAAGAATGGATGAAATATAAGATAAAGCCAAGCTGGTTCACCTAACAGACCAGGGAATACAATCAACCAGCATCATTGCCTACAGCAGTTTGCCAGAAAAAAGTGCTATGAAGATCAAAATTATAGCGTATTTTCAATATGTGTCAGTTACAGTATAGAATTCAACAGGTTTTGTGCCTTTACAACAGAAGAAAGAGGACTTGTCTCAATCTCAAGATAATTTTGAGACACCTAACCGGTTTCTAAAATAACTCAACAGTACTAAAAACACACAAAATATGTGGATGAAAGGGCGAGGCCACCTGTGGTGGAGGCTAAACTCCTGTACTGAGCAAGTCCAAGAAGGGAAAATTAATATTTGCGACTGATTCATAGCACTTGTTATGATTACTGTTAAGATATTATTTATGGCCTCCCATAACTAAAAAACATTTAGTCTGTTTTACATGGGCTGAGTTCAGATAATTTGTTTCACAAAAATTCAAATTTCAAACAAGCAGTCTATTCTAACTACACTGACTTTCAATTACTTCCAGCACAGAGTTTCTCCTGCAAACCACATTTTGCAAGGCCTCGGAGTAGTTGCAAACAAAAAGAATCATCTGCAGATAAATTGAACCCAGTTTGGTGGAAACACATTTGGCACAAAGGCCCCTCCTTCTCTGCTTTCGATCCACAGCAGCTGCCTCTTTTTCATCCATATCCTGACTTTACCTCCAACGACACACACGACAGTAAAAATAGCGCAACAAGGCATCGTATGTACAAGAGGACATGCCAAAGATAAAATGCATCCACCTCTATGTGTGAATGAGTCTGTACAGCCATTTACATTGTGTACTGGATTGTTATCTTGTGGGACAATAATGACATATGGCAGCAAACCACAACTCATTACCTCCTAATACTGCAGCAGACCGGAGGTGAACGAAACAAAAAACAAAAATCTCTACAGCAAAAATAAACTTAAAAGAACAAACAAAACTTCAATAGGAGTGACTCATCTGGATTCAGTGTTTCCTTCACAATAAAAAAAAGATGTTTTGGTTGTGAATGAATAAGACAACAAAAGTGTCTCCCTTTTCTCAATAGATGCTTTGGTTCAGGTTTCTGATTGTTCTGTTTAAGATCACAGATGATTATGTTCTAATATGTCTCAACAAAAAATAAACAATAAATAGAACATAAGTTGTTTTTAGATTAATGCAGAAGTTTATGTGTTGAGTGATTTTCTGGCAAATGACCCACTTAAATATTCAAACTGCACTGTAAGATTTCAGAGGCTTTGTGGCACCTTTTTCTGACACCTTACTAAAGCAAAAAGATCCTAATATTTCGCCGGGTATCAGCCTCACTCATGTGGAGTGCTGCTGGGCATCTTTCATTGAGTACAGTAACTACTTGTAACAGTCACTTTGTCATTTGTACAACTCTTCCATGCAAATTCCTCAACATTCAACAGTTATTATCCTACCACATTTCATGCTGCGCCTGTGCCCTTAAAACACAGGGTTTCTACACATCATTCATTTTTCAATTTAATTTTCTTTTCTTCTTTTACCAAATTCCACAAACTGTGCAGTCGTACGTGCAATGCCTAAATGTATTAATAAATTAATCTCTTATGTTTTTCCAGATGTGTGTATAAATAATGAGGAAACAATTCTGTCCTGTCTTTCTTTTTTTTTTTAAGCCAAAGCTCATGAGATTCCACTCACCCAATCCACAGTGGTAAACCCTGTCTTTCTCATCAGCTCAAGGGTATAAAACTAGTCTTCCAAACATTCAGCCTTCAGCTACAAGCAGACATTTAGCTGCCTGGGGAGTGTTAGAGGTGGTTGAGGGGTGACATTAAATCATCAAAGCAACAGTCCTTAAAACTGCATGAAAAAAGAGCCAGTGACAACAAATAAAACATTAAAAACAAAAAAGGAGAAATCAGTGTAAGATTTTGATGAACATGGGCAGATGACCGATGCTGTGTTGTATCATTTGAATGGATTTGGAGGGGAGTGTGAAAATACTGGTGTCAAAACTCCAGGTGCTGCCGTGCTCACACTCCACTCATCCCTGACACAGTCTCGCAGACCAGCGAGGTCCCACTTCCTGTTCCAGTTAAAACGGCAGCTTCTTCAGCTGCTCGAAGGTGATGAAGAACTGAGACGTGTGTTAAGGAAAACATCAGGATTCAGAGTGCAAGCTGGGCTCTGAAATATGAGCAATCTGAGTGTGCCAGACCTTTGCTGAGCCAACTTTGACCTACAGGGCTTTGCATGGTCATGTGTACACAGCTATACCATATCATGGACAATTAAAATGGATATTTCAGAGAATTCCCTTTATTTTACTTTCAATTTACTCGAGAAAAAGAAGAAGAAGACTATATTCAAATAGTGGCAACAAATTGGACGTCTGTTTGTTTTTCTCACCTCTGAAGGAACTCTGCAGGTTTTAAAGGATACGATGATGTTCCAAGGCCCCAGTCGCAGCCAGTTAGGCCAGAATCCTTTATAGAGAGCGAAGAAGCCTTCGTTCTTCCACGTCTGCATCACTCCATCCAGTGTTCCTTTGTACATGGGGCTTCCCGACAGGACTCGCTGGTTCATCATACGAGTGCGGACCACATCTACAGGGTTAGAGGCCAGTGCGCCCGCCAAGCCACACGTGAAACTGGAACTGTTACACACAGACAGACATGGAACAAGGTTAAGGGACAAGGCCAAAGCTGAGTTTCATTCAAAGGTCAAATCTCCTCCTTTTAAAAAAAACAACAAAACCAAATTGATAAACAAAATATTACAGCCACAAATTTCCAGTTTAGTTTTCATCACTGCTAAAACACTATATACTTCATAATCATACAGCATGCCCACCCATGACCCATTTAAGAATAATCAAATTTACATGAAATGTGCCAAAATGGTGTCTCCCATGAGGCCAGAGCGAAGCAGGTGCTTTTTCGTTATGTCATAGACAGGAAGTTCCACCCCCACGACAATGGCTGCCCGCTGCGCTGTGGGAATGACGCCCTGAGGAAAAGGAGGATGAAGAAAATAAGTCTGTAGCAATATCACAGTACAACTCATTGTATAGAGCTGAATCGACATTCAACAATCTCATATTACATATTGCCTTAGATATAGATCACTTATATGCTAAGATAGGCTAAACAAACCCTATCTCTGTACTGACTGTGTAACTCCTGGAAAGGCAGCAACTGAGCATCGAGTATTCTTTAAAGCATATTTCTTTGGGGCTTTTTATGCCTGTATTGGACAGCACAGTAGAGAGAGACAGGAAATGCAGAGGCAGAGAGAGGGGGAATGACATGCAGTAAAAGGCCGTCCGATGCGGGATTCGAACCGGGGCCGAGTGCAGCGAGGACTGTGGCCTCTACACATGGGGCGCCTGCTCAACCCACTGCACCACTCGACGCCCCCATCGAGTATTCTTTAAATAAAAAGTCTGACATTTTGCATAAGACACTTATTCGTTTATGAGAAGATGGCTCCTGCTCTCATGCATAAATATAAAGCTACAGCCAACACCTGGTTAGTTTAGCTTTGCACAAAGACTGGAAACTTTTGCTAAGCTAACCAGCTGCTGGTTGCACCTTCATATAGCTTCATATTTAACAGACAGAAAGGAGAGAGTATCAATCTTCTCATCCAACATTACGTCATAAAGTGAATAAGTGGATTTTCCAAAATGTCCAACTATTGTTTTTAACTTACTTGGTTTGCTTTAACTGACTTGATCTGTTAAGCTGGATACAGTTAGCAGTTGTTAAATGAATGAAAAACATTTCCACACTCAGAATCCACCACTCTTAACACATAAACATATCCACATCCCCATACAGATTACTCCAGCACTCACTCTCCACAGCCCTCTGGTGCCTTCTGTCTGGTAGATGTTAATGAAGTTGGACATCATGCTGCCTTGGAGCAGACTGCCCTGAGCCTGCATCCTGATCTGGGACAAATACAGACACAAACAGAAAAGTTCACAAAAAACACTTTTTCCGTCAGGTGTCATCTTCAATGTAAAGTCGCTGGTTTTATTTTCTTGGTCCAACTGTAGCTGTTTTGGTGGGCACTGCCCCACACCAGTTATTCTGTAAAAGGGAAACTCTGTACATTAAACCTGATGTAAGAAACAATGGAAACATAAAAAAGTTACTAAATCGGAAAAGAATCAAAAATTTCGACACATAGTTAAGACTGTGTGGAACATGTGTAGGAACATATTAGCAGTCCATGACAGCTACTTATTTTTTTTTTTTTTTTAAGTATATTTTTTCGGGCTTTTTATGCCTTTATTTGATAGTATTGTGGAGAGAGACAGGAAACGGGGAGGCAGAGAGGGGGAATGACATGCAGCGAAAGGCCGTCCGATGCGGGATTCGAACCAGGGCCAACTGCAGCGAGGACTGTAGCCTCTACACATGGGGCGCCTGCTTAGATCACTACGCTACACGACGCCCCGACAGCTACTTATTTAACTACTATTTAATACAGGCTTAAATAAGCAAAGCTTTAACATATTTCCAAACAGATGTTTCAGTCTAAGCCTTGTCCCCAGCATTAATCACCTTGAGGACGTCAGTGGGATTGGCCAGAGAGGAGGACAGGACTCCAGACACGACACCACAGAAGACGTTGATGACCATGGTCTCATCTGTCAGAAAAGACACAAGGAATTATATTAATTAAAACACACAGCCAAAAGCGCACAAACACAATTTAACTAAGATTAGCCTATAATTCACTATGTACAGATGTCTAAAGGAACAGTGTGTCATTCCCATACATAATAAAATCATGATGCAGACTCTCCACTTTAAGAAATAGTGTGTCACTTTCAATCCACTAGTTGATCTTGCTTGGGACAAAACATTTGTGTAAATGCCCTGACGCTGTTATATTATTTATTTCTGGAATACAGAGTGTTTCATCCTCACCACTGTATCCAAGTGTTTGCTCATGGTGTAATGTTGTGTCTCTGTAAATAATATTATAAAGAGTAGACCTGCTCTACATGAAAAGACTGAGATAACTTCAGTTTGGCGCTATATAAATAAAACTGACTATATCTTTTTTTATTATTAGTCTGCTCTGACCGAAACAAGACAGTGTGTTGAAAGTGACACGTTAAGAGTATACATAAAAAAAACTTCTTGTTTTACATCCTGTTGGATCCAAGCAAAGCTACAAATTTAGGATCAGAGTAGAGTCTGAAAACGCTAAGATGAAGTCATAAAGACTTAAAAAGTATCTACAGTGAAGTGATTTCAACAAGGACCTGACTTCATTCTGTGTTTGTAGTAGTTTGTAGTATTAAAGTGATAGTCAGATTATCATTATCAGTGTTCACACTTGCTTTAATCCACTTGGAGCATCCACATGGGTGGAGTTAACTTTATCATGATCAACATAAGTGGTTGACCACAAAGCTGGATTTGATGGACCTTCAAAGAGTCTAAACTTACTCTCTCTCTCACACACACGCACACACACACACACACACACACACACACACACACACACACACACACACAATGTGTAAAACTCCACCTGTGTGGCACTCCAAGCAGATCACAATAAACACTGAGAATTATAAGTCTGTTGGAGAGACTGCACACACTGTACAATGACTTTAAATAAGAAGAAACCATTGTTAGCAATTAGCCTCTGCAGAGTTTGTCAGAGTTAGAAAGTGGTGGATCTCATTAGTAGTAACCCAGTATGGAGTCTACAGTAAAGTAAGAAAAAAGGAGGAGGAGGAGGAGGAGACAAAATAATAATGGATTGAGTTTGGAACAATAGTTACAGTACTCCTTGATCAATCTGACCAACAGTTAGTGTGGCGCTCCTCAACGCCGCTCATTTTTTGGGCAGGGGAACGGGCGTTCGATCCCACCACAACCACAGGGCAAACCCAAGCCTGTATCAAAACAAGCATTCAAAACACAGTGGCACCATCGTGGCACAGGGCATGCAGAGTGGACAGACAAACAATCAACAAAAACAAAAAAATAAAATAAAAAAGTGCTCTGCATTTTGGCAAAACATGCACACATTAAAAAAGTAAAGTTAAGCCTCTGTGACAAAAAAAAAAACTTAATTCCTTCATTAGTTTCCCTCCCTGCTCCCTCATCTTTAAAACCTCCCTTTTCTCTTTCTCTTTTTCAATAAGTAAACTGAAGGCACAAGACATTTACCCTGTTTTATTGGTAAATTTTATGCTTCATTTGCAAAGAACTAAGCGACTGACAGCCTATTTTGGAAGTTAAATGATGTAGCTTATAACAGTGTGACACATTTGTTCCACTGTTTTAAGAATTGCTGCAACATTTTGGGCAATACGTCTGTTTGCTTAGCTCAATCTCATGTTTGTGCATTGAAAGCAGAGCTGGCACCACAATGTTGTTAGCTTAGCTTAGCATAGAGACGGGTAGCAGGTGGTTGCCAAGTTTTTTTTTTTTGCCATCCTGGGTACATGGAGAGCAAAACCTGCTCTCATTGTTATATCTGGCAACTCGCACTGCAGTCAGAGATGCTGCACAGAGGGACTGGGCGGATGAATGAACTGCTGTTTGCTAAAAATAGTGTCAACGTGCATCTCCTCCAAAAAACAGTCAATTTTGCATTTTTGAAGATACATCCTGGTGTTAGCAGGTGCATTTTTTCACTTTAGACAGAGCCAGGTCAAGTGATAGAAAGACAAAATAAAACATCACCCTGTCCTTCCCTCTAATCACTCACTTCTGTTTTCCTACCCTGATCTACTCCATTACTCATATTATCTAGCTTATGTACACTAATTAGCCATTAAATATTGAGAGGAGCAGAAGGAAAGAGAGGGAGTGAAGGAAAACAAGCGGAAGTGGAGGGAAGAACAACCTCGGACCAGTGGTAGTGAAAGGCGGGGTCAGATAAAGAGGGAACCAGTCAGCAGGAAAAGAGAGATGACAAATAAAAAAGCAGACAAAGAGGGAATGAAGGAAGAGTCTCAGGAACAAGCTGGCACCAGCCAATTGCTGATAAATATTGGGCGAACCCATTATGGCTGATAACTGAAGTGGCTCTCTGTCTGTCAACACAGTATGAAGTGATCCTTTGAGCTCCAGACAACAAAAACTAATCCACTCTCAGGTTTTTCAGAGTTTCATCTCTATTGTTGAACCAGCTTCTTTCTGTCTCTGCTTCTTTTGTTTTGGCCTCATGGTGCACAAAGTTTAAATAGAAGGGTTGTGATGGGTTGTGCATGATTTACAATAAATCTACAAACTTTACCAATTACATAGCTATTATTCATGGAAACAAAACATCTCATGGTAATCATTAATGATCATTACCTATTAATCTGTTGATTTTTTTCTATTAATTAATCATTTTGTCATTGTGTTGTGTCAAAGGTGGCCTTGTTCTGTCTGACAACTGGTCCAAAAAAAGAAAGCAAATGCTCACTTTCTTAAAGGCTGCTTTTGCACATATTTCAGTGATGCTGCACAACTTTAAATGCTGAGTGATTTGAGTTTTTGTCTAAAATGATTTAAGATTTAATTTAAGGTCTGTTTACTTCCATGTTAATGGTATTAATAAAATTTTCTGCCTCAGACTGTTTAAAACATATCAAATCTATGTCAGATAGCAGGGTGAAAAGCTCATCGGAGCGCTTCCAGCTGCAGTGTCAACGTAATCTGACTCACTCTTTAATCCCTTACCCGCCTCTTTCTGTCTTCACTATTTTCCATCCATTCCTTCCTTGTTTCCTCCCATCCTTCCTATCTTCTTTCCTTCCTTCCTGGAAGCTCTTTGCCTCTTATTTAGCTTGCAAATTAGTGCCGGCAGGTTAACACACTCTGCTTCCAGCCGGGTCAACAAAGCTTGTTGTAACAGCTTTCAGCTGCACACTCAGACGCTCACACAGTGTTGGTGCTGTGCAAAGAAATATGTTCTGTGAAAATCTCTTGGTAAGGATAAATGGCACTGCACCAATATCACCAGGGTAACTTGCTGTGCACTTCATGTGTTTGTGCATTGATCCCACATTATATACCAGACTGATTCTGATGGTACAATTAGCTGATGTGATTATACATTATTAGTTCCCAGAGGAAAAATCTTTTTTCTAAATTTCTGAATTGATACTCAATTGTGGTAAAGTCTAACCACCTTGTACCTCAAGCCATTTAAAACAAAAATATTATTCACTTTCATCCATATCTGCATTGTAAACAAGAGCACACCAGACACCACAACACCCAACACGCATGCAAAGTGTCGCATCACAAACAAAAAGCAGAGAAGACCCGCAAGGGGTTTGTGCTGTGTGAGGCACAAAAGATGTTTCAAGCCCAAACAGAAGAAAAAAGAAATGACTGTCGAGGAAGAAGCAGAATGCAACATGAGCAGAGTCCCAAATAAATGTGTTGCTTCACCTGCCTCTGAGACTTTTAAAGTTTAGAAACATACTAAGATTTGTTGAAGGCCAAAAAGATTTAAGAAGCATTTTAAAAACTACAGTAAGGCTGACTTTAAATGCGTGACTTTTGCATTTATTATTCCACTAAAGCACTAAACACATCGTTCTGGTATGGTAATGAGATAAACCTAATACAACGCAATACAATACTTTGACAAGATGCATCCTTAAAATTAAATACTTGACAGCAGCAAGTTATTCCATGAACCCATGATCTAAACTGTATGCAATCATTTAAACTGCCACAACCATGCTGTGATGCACCTTCCTCTACTTCACTCTGGATAACACCACCTGACCACTGGATCAAATGGAAATTTAGGAAAATGACTTAGCTGCTACTATTGCCAGTGTTTATCTGTTGCTGCTATACTCACCGTTCTTAGTCAGTTCAGGTTGTTGGCTCTCAGGGGTTTTGTCCATTGTGCTCACTTGTTTTGGTTGTGCTTATAATGCTGCACATACTTTACAGGAGATTGCATCAGCCTTAAACCAGACAGAGGCAGGATGCAGGGATGACTGTTAATTTAATATACGCTCTGCACTTTGTCAGTATCATTCAAATTACAACCCATAGTTCACTGCTGGGCCATCTGCCGAGCTCAAATGACTGTCTGTGAATGTTTTTGCAAAACCAATATCCTGTAGTCGAAAATGCTTTCCGAGATTTCAAGTGATTTCTGTGACACACACTAACTGAAGCCTGTGAATAAAAAAGCCAGTCTCCTTCAATGTAGGGAGAATGGAAGACCCTTAAGATGAAAGAGTTTATAGGAGAGGTTATCAGAAAGGAAGAAGACAGGATACAGGATATTCAAGGGAGAAATAGTGACACCCACCTTCTGGATGACTGACAAACAGCCTCTTCAGAGAGTTGTAGGTTCCTATCTTGATTGTCCCGTAAGAAGCTTGTCTCAACAGAGCAGGGGAAATCCTGAGGAGAGGTACATTATGTTGATTAACCTTTACTCTGTGGATAAACAGAACGCAGGTGCAGAAGAGGAGAGGGTGCTTTACTGTTCTTTCCTCAGCCAAATTTTTTTCACCTGGCTTAGGATGCAAATCTTCAAAATTTCAGTTTCATCGCGGAGTGTGACATCCAGGCTTGTTGTCTGTTACTCACACCCACTGCTTTAAAAGCCAAAAAAAAGCTCCTTCTTATCTTGTTTCAAAATGGAATACATTCTCTGCCCCATTGAGCTCCTTTCAGATCCGCAGTTCAACCACCCACAAAGTAAAACAGCTCTCTGTGCAAAGCTCATTACTGCATGTTGCATTGAACACATGCTGTTTCCATTAGCATGGAGCAAGAAGTAGTAACTAGATTCACTAAACAGCATGTTAGAGTTTAACTGAAAGCACCTTGGGAACAAGTCATCTGAGGCTGTATTCACTGTTCTGGACCTAAGAGTCCCCACTGCTGAAATTCTACAGAAACTCTTAAGTCTCCAGGACTTATACTTAAGATCTGAATCTTAGTTTAAAGCACACTAGCCCTCCTCAGGTGGGAAACTGTGGTGAGTAGTAATTCTGAAGCAGATGTGTATTTAACAAAGACAGGAGTTCTCTGGTAAAGTGGCACAGAACATATTGTGCAGACAGAATTAACCTCATTAAGCAATTAACGCTATATCACAGCCTGTTCATTATATTCCCACCAACTGAACAGCAGTAATGGACTGCCCCTGTGTTGTAAGCATCATTGATGACATCCACATCCCTGTCAGTGATAGTGTATTTATTGCAGATCTACCAAAATAGCACTGGTTCAGTAGTAATTACAGCAGTGATTCTTCTCCACTTAGTGTTCAATTGATGTAAAACTTAATAGGCAATAGAGGCATGCCACATCAGTATCAGTATTTATAAGCTCCAAAACAGCATGTACTTGGTCTGGTCTTGAAAAATCTACCACAGTGCCCACATTAAACACCGAATGTGTTGTGTCCCCAGAGCCATAAAAAATGTTTTATACCCAGAATATAGCGCTCGGATGCCCTCCTCTTTGCCGATCCTGAAGAGGGCGTGGAACATGCCTCTATAGCGCACCTCCGTGTACTGGGACTGACCCTGGACCTGTAGTCGAGTCTTAGTCAGGTCAATGGGAAATGTCCCTGAGGATAAAAAAAAAAAGTAAAAAGAAGAAAGAGAAAAATGATAATAATGAATATTAACTGTAAAAAAAAAAAAGAAGGTATTTATGGAAATGCTGATTAGGAGTACAGGATATTTTGCATTTGTACCATGGCTTGTAACTTTCAATTATAAGTAGAAAAACCTCACACAATATTGATAAACTAGTTCATAGTACCAGGTAGCTCCAGTTTTCACCACTCACACATTATCAATACATTCAAGTCACAAAACATAAAATCTTATTTTATTTTATTGGTGGAATGTGACAACTAAAACTTGACATGGACAGAAACTGAAAGACAAGTGGAGAACAAAAAACACAGACATCAAGACAAAATAATTTCAGTGAGACATAAACCATTAACAACAAATTGGTAGAGAGGAGGGGTACAGGTTGTGAACTGATTTGGGTATGTGGTTGTTGAAGATATTAATCACTTGAGAGAGAGAGAGCAAGTGAGATAGGTAAATGTGTTTCAATGTTATCAGGGAAGTGTTATCAGGGAAGTATGAGATCGACAGATGAGGTAGGTAGCTATGATAATTATAACAGTGATGGAGGTGACAATGGGGACGCTGATGATTAAATCAATAGTTGTAATAATTTCATGAAGGAATGGGAAGTGAGGCTACATTTAATATGATACATATTATATATTTTAATCTCTTTCCCCAGTTGTAACCCATATCCAGGTACTGAAAATGTCATATTTCCTTTCTCATTTCATATGACACAAGAAAATTATGACAACATAATAGATGAATACAGACAAAAATAACTAGTAAAACTATCTTTGTCATTCAAGGGATGATCTATAAATTAATAACTTTTTTTGTTTTAAGTAGTTGCCTTACTGTGTGATTCAAATGTAATAATAAAACCTTAAACAAGAAAACAAGGGGTACCTGCCAGGTTAAATGCTATTATGAAATTAGCAGGCAATTGTGTATTGTGCAAATTATAAAATAAGCAGTATGGGTATTTACCAACAACCTGACCTAACCTTTATGTATTATGTACATTTGCAGTTGCAGTACAATGCATGCGGTGTGCACCACAAAGGTTTGATATTAATTCAGCTAGGTGCATCATTCCCGTTTGGAAGCCTGTGCTACCAGCAGTTGCTGGTGCAGAATTTTTCTATGGCTGCAAATTCACGGAATATAAAAGATTTATTTCCATAAATCATGCATTGCCGTTTCATAATAGCGTCTAATCTCAATAACATACATCTCGGTCGGCGTCTGCATGTTGTGGTGCATCACGTACCGAATTCTGCGACAATCGAGGCCATGCCTCCGTAGATGAACGGCTTCCAGTTCAAGTTGGTCATCTCCGTGGCGGCGGCGGCAGCTTCCACCTGCTGCAGCCCCGCTAAAAACAAGAGTAGGCCGCCCAGGCAGAGGTCAACACAGTGATGCAAACTCAGGCAATACAACATGTCGAGAAACATTGAGCTCTAATGATGCTACAGATCAACGAAGCTCCTCAGCATCAGCATCCCAGCATACTGCGCCGGAAACAGACGCCCGCTGTGTCGAACACTGTTAACAGAGCCATCATATTTGTTGTGGCGTTGCTATTGGCTGTTAGTTCTGTCAATCTAGCATTTCAACGATTCGATTGGCTGGTGTGTCGGGGAGAACAAACCATGACTGACAGTGACAGCAACAGTGTAATTAGAATTAAAGTTATTTATTATCGTTAACGAATATACTCATACAAATCAACACATAATTAACTAAGTATAAATCACCCTACTTGTTATGATGTGCGATTTTAATAACGAACAACCGTGCCGTTTAACAGTCTTTATCATAGAGGTGTCCGTGCCAACTGTTTCCAACGGTTAGCTCGAAACAGATTGCTCCTGCTAGGCTAACAGCTAGTCAGCTAACACTTGTGGAAATTACTAGCCCACTTGTTAGCGAGGTTACCGATTAGCAACTAGTTACCGTTACATTCAGCCGAGACGTCACGTGCCTGCGGTGTCGATGTCTATATCGCAACCTGCTATTTGACTTGGTTTTCCATGATTTAACACGTATACATGACTTGACTTTGGTAAAGTGGAAGCAGAAAACTTCACGCCCGCTGTTAGCTTCCCATTTCAGCTAATGTCAAGTGTACCAGAAATGGTAAACAGAGGATTTCCGTTAATACTTTCAAAATAAAATGCCCTGTTTACAAACTGCGTTGTTCCAAGCAAGGTCATCACGGTCATCAATGTAATGTAGGAAAACTTACAACCTAATAATTATAATAAAAAACTGATGACCTGAATAAGAATCACATAACTACATGTGGACATAGGACTCTGACATAAAAAGAAACATCACAAGCTTTTCCCAGAGCTTTGAGCAGCATATCATGTTCTTCATAGTGGATAAAAAATATAGAGGAACATATAAAAATGAGAAAAAGCAATTTCTGAAGAAATCCCAGTGGGATAGCTGGCTTCTGCACAAGCTGAAACTAAACTGTTGCTGGCCTGAATTTGTATGAAGGAGCAGTTGAAGTAGTATTAAGAGATGGAAGAAAAGGGATAAAGAATGCAAACTGTAGTGTAAGAGGTGAAAAAAGGTTTAAATGTGAGTCACACGGTAAGGACGGTAAGCTGCATTGCCTCATGCACAGCCTACACTGTAAATCCCAACTTGCTCACTCAATTTAAAAGTTTATTGGAAATGGCTTGCACACAACACTTTTAGTTTAGTACAGTTCAGTAACATGAAAGCTATAAAGTAACTGTATCACATGACCAAAAAAAGCTCACACATGGCTCAGACTCCACTCTCTTGTTTAAGGTAAAAAGACTTTGAATAATTACACTATAAGTCTTGCCTCAATTCAAGAGTTGCTCTCAGTTCTGGTGGATAACTGATGTTGAGGCAGTGGTTATTGCAAACATCATTACAACGGCATAACCATATAAATAATAAATAATTAAACGACAGATTTATTGTTGATTTATATTATTTATTATTGCTTTATTGGAGTGTTTACAGTATATTTATATATACAGTATACTGCCTACAGTATTTAAATCATTAAATAACTGAAAGTCTCCAGACACTGTTAAGGGACTTCAGGTTAGGTCATTAATCATATCACTTCAGTGGATAATTTTCATATCCCAGTGTTTACACTCCATTGGTCAACAGCCACTGGATTTTTTCTTAATTTCATTAATTTAAGCAAACACCTTGACAAAAAACGACTAGTTTTAACCTCCACTGTGGAGTTGTTAACACATTCACTCAGTTCATACAAAAGTGTGAAAAAGAAACGTTGTCCACCACAATGAGTACAACATCTTTTCAGGCAACACAGAATATTGTAGCCCCTTCACTTCACTCAAACATTTCCAATTTTAATTTGAATGGTTGCACTAAAACGCTTGTTATAGGTATTGCTTTAGATACTTAAAATTATACAGGAAGTTCAGATGTCATACTTTTAACTTTACTTGAATCTGCTTTTACTCATTCACTTCCCCTTTCTCAGTTTTGCAGCAAAACAAATTCAAATCGGCAGCTTTTTAACCTATCTCTCATCTGATGTGACCAAACATGTTTCCTGCACCGTTCATCTTTTTAAACATCTATGCAAAGGATTAGAGCCTGTCTTCATCAAAGCAAAACATCAGCAGTTTTTTTCAAACAGCTCGAAACAACCTATTTTTTTATGTTTTCCTGACGAGCAACGTCATTGTAGGCTCAGGCTGTCTTCTTCCAAAGAAATAGTCCCTACAAAAACTACTGTTTTCTGTGGATTATCCAGAGTATTTTGTGTATTGTGTGTTGAGTTTGGATAGACATTTTGCTGCTGGATTTTTTTAAATGTAATTTTTCATTGCTTTGAGACTTACAAACTAAATTCCATTTACCTCCATTGTATCGGCATGGAGGCACAAATCTCAGAGATATCTTGAAACCTGCATAACTAAATCCAAAACAACAGCATCAGCGTGCAACCACTGTAAGTAAGTAAGAAAATACTGGATGTAAATTGGGTCAACGAACCCTCAAAGAAGTTTTAGTTGCCTAACGTTGCACACGTTTACCTAATTTGTCATTTGCATGTGCAGCCTTGTTATACAGGAAGCTTTACAGAGAATGTCTCTAGCTAGGCAAATTCAAATTTCACCAGTACATTTACAGTGGAGGGCATTATGGCAACTTTAAATGGAAGCTGTCTTGTCTGATGCTTATGTTTCACTTACAGCTGTTCCACATATTTGCAAAGCACAAGCCATGTGTTGTAATGGAGTATCTGTATTTGTGAGTATACGCCCTCACAGGTCCTAGTATTGGAGCGAGGTCCAACTAGTATTCAGTCTAACAGGGTGTAGGTAGGGTGCTGTTGTATGGGTATGGATCTTGTGTTAATATGTCACATACCCAAGTGGATCCTTGCAGATGTGCTTTGCAGTATTTCTACTTTTTTTGACTGTGGCTCCTCCGTAATTGGTGGAGCATCTTACTGCTGCTAGAGCTCTCTCTCAATTTGGTTCTGTTCAGGTCGACCACATTTTGAATCAGATCTGATTATGACCGTCCTCGGGTCACCTTTGGATCTGGTCTCCTCTCAGATCTTTTCTTAATTAAGAGTTTTCCCAAATTTTGGACCTGTGAGGACATTTAATATGTTTAATTTTAAGCTTCACTCTGAACTGCGTACTCACACTTTGCTCCTTCACATATGACAGATTCTTTTAGCCAGTCCGGGAATTTCAACCAGTATCCTCCCAGTGACACAGATATTTCTTCAAGCTACATTCTTCAGCATGTGCAGTTAACAGCAGAGCAGCCAAGCTCCCAGTGAACCCTCAAAATGCATTTAAAAGAGGACAGTTGATGCCCTCTCCACCTCACCTGCAGCTCATGCAGCAAATATCCATAATGTTAATATTCATCAGTAGAAAAATAGACATTTTTAGACACTCTCCTCTTCCTCAGCTAAAATACAGTCAGAGAAATGCAGTAGTGAGCAGATCAGGGCAGGTGACTTCAGGTAATATTGAGTTACAGTCCAAGAGTAGAGCAACACCATCTTTCTTCCTCTGTTTCTTGTTTTTCTTTTTAATTGTCAGTGCTCTGCTGGAGGGCATACTTGACGACAGCCGCAGCAGCCAGAGCCACCGCAGCAGCGACAGGACAGGGTCAGGGTCAGGGTTAGGTTATTGGTTCAAACACAAGATCACAGAGTGGTGCGCAGCAGCCGGATGACTCGCTGGTAAAGCTGCTGGACGACTGACACCAGATTCCTAAGGGAGAGGAAAACAAGTGAGAGTAAAGGATGAAGACACAGGCGAACAGGGAGGGTGACTGAAGGGAAAGAGCAGCAGGGAGCATAATAGAGTGGATTTTTTAAGGAACACAGAATAAAGATTAAAACTAAATCAAAACCTTGTGGATAGGAAGCCCCCATAGGTTAGAGGTTAAGACACTTCCCTTGACCTGCAAGAATCCTGGTTCATGTCCGGCAGGGGACCTTGTTGCATCTCTCTCTCCCTCATCCTGACATTGCCATTCAACATTCCCAGCTCACCCTTACTGCATGTTTGGGTTTACCAGGTCTGTCCCTCACCACCTGATCCAACTCACAACCAGGTGGTGATCAGTTGACAGCTCTGCTCCTCTTGTCACCTGAGTGTCCAAGACATACAGCTGCAGATCTGATGATCTGATCACAAAACTGATCATTGATTTCAGGCCTAGGGCGTTCAGGTACAGTGGGAACTTATCAACCACCCAATGCTTAAACACAGTGTTTGTTATGGCCAGTTCATGAGGAGCACAGAAGTCCAATAACAAAGAACTACTCAGGGAAAATGGACTGCACTGCAAGCGCTTTTACAATACATCCCATATTCACCCATTCACTTATACACTCATACATACATCACACCCATACATCACACCCATACACTGATGGAGCAGCCATCTTGTATTCGTGTAGAGGTGACCTTTCCTTTTTACCAACTATATCTAGTTGCACTGAGCATCATGGGTCAAGGCCTGACCACCAGATGTTTGCCAGTGAGCTGCCCTCACAAGTCTGACTCCGGGAAGGGGCCCCGGTTTCCCTGGTTCAGATTAGGTGATAAATTTCCAAAAAAGAAAATGTCTTTCAGGTTGTATGAATAACTCTTAGTCTGGCCTCTCCCCTGGGACTAATTTGCCTTGGGAGACCCTACCATGTGTTGTTACCACCAAACCACACGGCTCCCAGGATCACCGGAACACACAAACCACATTAAGGTGACGATTCTTGGAGACAGAAAAACTGAAATCTTCCCAAAGTACAACACGATGGGTTTGTAGAACAACAGTCAATGTAACAAATACGTTTGTTCATGTATAATATGTAAACACACATACACTCACCGAGCTCCGACAGAGAAGCAGTTGTTGCGGTTCGGGTGGAGGCAGAAGAGCGAGGCCACACAGTAAACACAGCACAACAACATGGACAGCAGCCGCCTCTTTAAAGACATCTTCAGTCTGATAGGGACACAAATGCAAACAGGCTCACTGCTATCACTTTCACATACGACAGATAAGACATGACAGGGAAATGTACTGTATATTGGTCCAAACACTAAAAAAAAACCACTGTTGTTGATTTGTGCACAGACACAAAGCAGAGAAAAATGACATTTTCTTGAAATGTTATTTTTCAGGTCTGGCCTTCTACCAAAGAATTCAAAGTGTCTGAAGTATCAATACATCCAGAATGCACTTATTATGAAACCTTTCTTCTTTACAGACTACGAGTCTGACTCCATTTGTTCACTCAGTTGCCTAAGTTAAAAAAAACAGCAACAAAATGCTCAAGTCTGCAGTTTTGTCCAGAAGTCTATTGACAACAATAGCAAAAGGTTGATGTGTTGTTTTTAGCTGGCTATAGGAAGCCATATTATATGTATTTTAATTACCATTTAATTAACCAGGAAGTCTCTTGACTTTCATTAACCTGTCTACAAAAGAGACCTGGTCAGAATAGCAGCACAGTTAGAACATAAATAATAATTAACAGCTTTCACACAATAGTACTGAGAGATGGAAAAGTGAAAACTTGACTAGTTAAAACTGTTAAGACATTTTTAATGAGGCGTTTGAGTGCTTGGTATTACAGCACTGTTTCCAAGTTAAATTTGTCTAACGTGTATAAAAATGTAGTTTTGCCAAGTTCAGAACAAACTTTGGGGGACACTGAAGTTTAACCAGCTCGATGATCTGATCTCTAAAACCACCTGAAATGCTGTTACTGAGGTTTACATTCCCAACTTATGTTAAAATAGGTTGTAAAAACATTATCTTACAGTCTTACACTATGATCATTTAAGTTACCCATCACAGGCCGTCCTCTGTGTGACCAGAACAGAATTGAAGCAGCAGGGTTAAAGAAAGAAACAAGTAAGTAACAAGTAAACACAGGGGACATTAAATTTGTGATTCTGGTCTTGAGACAACCTCAAGACCTCTGACACAACTCAAACTCTGCTGCAGGCCACACTGATGTGGAACAACAACAGGAACTGGCAGCTGAACCCTGCTCCTGTTGAACCCCCGCTCATCATCATCATCATCATCACCCCGACAGCATCACTCACATAACATCATCATCATCATCATCATCACCTTAACAATCCTGCACGAAGAACGTTTTCCTTCCAAAACTGGAGAACTCCTCACTTTGTTCCTTCAAACCAGATCCCAGGCTGAGGTGGAGTTACGAGTATCCGTCACAGCGGGTGGAGGATGGCGTTGGCAGAGGTGTAAACAGGATCCCGGCTCCCTGGGTGCTGCTGGGCACTGGGCACAATTACTGCTGACCCACACTTTGTTTTGAAAGGTCCTGAAAGGTCTAGCAGGGGTGAATAACATTCCTACATTGTGTGTCTGTTAGAGCTATTTTGGTTTGTCGGTAGGGAGGAGGGGGCGATTAGAGGGGTAATAAAAAGAGGATCTTTCCTCTCAGGTTGCTGTGGACTCACATTGAACCCGGTGAAACTGTGCTCTGCTGCTCTGGGCTGGCTGGGACTGCAGTGTTGAAGTTGGAGGATGTGTTTGTGTGACTGACTGAGAAGGTGTGAAAACACTTAACAGTCAGACTGACATAACACATTCAAATTTTCTACCAAAGTCCAGTTAACTATCCGCACATTTTTCACAAGACTCCACAGTAAGCAATGCTATAAGCTAAATGCTAACATCCGTCACACTGATGATGTTAGCATGCTGATTTTTAGCAAGTAATGTTGATTCACCATAATTATTGTGTTAGAATGCTAACATTTGCTAATTAGCACTCATCAAAAAGTACGCGTGAAGCTGATGGGAATGTTGTTAGTTTGATGATGGTGCTAGATTTAAAGTCAGAGGATCAACAAAACAAATCAACAAATCATAGACCTTTTTTTACAGCAGACATTTTGACATGTGACATGTCGCACGCATGCACAATATGAGGACCCTGCGACCACGTCACTGTCACGACCCCCCCCCCCCCTCCCGTGTTGTGCTCTGATTACAGCAGTGGGATAGGGTGTGCAGGTGTCAGGCTGCAAAGTGCAAATCATCTCCAATCACCTCTGCTGTAAATACCGAGCTCCAACTCCACCACTGCCGGACTGTCGACTCAGCTAAACACTTAGTCATGGTCCAGCTTTTTGAATCTCGTTGCTTGTTGTTCTCCTCAACCTTCTCTGCCTCGACATAAAACCCTGATTTGCTGGTTTGGAGTAAAGAGACACATCCTTTTCTCTTGGTAGTCACATGTGTTTGATCCTAATTCAGGCCTATATTACGTGCAGCATGTGAACCATACCTGGACTAATACTTTAAATTGTCTTATTATGTTATTGAGTAATTGGCAGACAAATGTAATGAACACAATTTACAATATTTAGCAAAAAAATCATAAGCAATTCTCTGAAGAGACTCTGCTGACACTTATATATAAGTGAAATGAAAAAAATACCACTTAATGAGCAAATGTCAGAAAAATATTGATTTGCAAACTTCCATTATTTTCACAGTTCCCTTCATTATAGAATACCTGCAATTGAATAAACCTGTAAGTGGTGGGTGTGCATTTTAGGGGAAAATGTGTTTCCTTTTCTTAAAATATGAGTCATTTTCAGTTGAATTTTTACTTTCTGAAATTCTTATCAATGACGAGTCCATCCTTGAGTGTGTGGCCGCCTCCGACATCCTGTTTTAGCCTGAAATATTTTGACTTATGTAACCAAAAGTGAAATACTATTTCCTTGAGACAAAGCTAAAAGGTCAATGCTATACTCACAAGCATGACTAATCACTGACCACTTTAAAGTCTTTAGGGAAGTCTCAAATCACTCTGTTTTGTGTTTTTCCTTTGATACTTTCTCTCATATCATACTGTAGCTGCTGCTCACCAGTTTGAGAAGCTGATGTGATGCCACATGTTTTGAGTCTTTGCAGTGAGAGAGAGAGACAGAGAGAGACAGAGAGAGAGAGAGAGAGAGAGAGAGAGAGAGAGAGAGAGAGAGAGCGAGCATCATTAGCCAGATCTATTTGTGTGTGAATCCTGGTGGAAAATGGTCCCATCATGCCAGATGTCTCCCCTGGGGCCTGAATGGGACGGCAGCCAAGCAGGGTTAGAGTTTAACTAAGCCCATTCAGCTTTATATGGCACACAAACACGGCTGTAGCTGTGTGTGTTTTATAACACTGAATGAATTTTAGTAAACCTGAAGCTGCACGCGCAAATATCGTGGAGCTCCCGGGCGGTTTTTTTCTTTTACACCGCGCTCAGCGAAAAGTCAGAACCTCCACTGTTACTGTTTATCACTGCACCACTGTAGGACACTCATCTACATTACAGCTGCAACCTGCAGAGTGCTCAGCTTGCTGCAGTGCACAGGGTGGTGCACAGTTTTTCTTTATTACACTCAGTCTAAAGATACTGTGTTTCACTGCCTTGTATGAAAGACCAGAACTGACTGATTTTTAAAAGTTTTTAAAAATCAAAGGAATCAATTAAATGCATCCTGAAAAAGTTGTTTTATGCACATTTTTAATTTGCAGATACAAATTTTGAATAGAAACCAGAATTTTAAAAAAAAAGTTTTTTTTTTACCTTTGGCAGAGGTGGAAATGTTTGAACATCAACTTGATGGTCGGTGAGAAACACAGTTGTAGCAGGTGTTCTTTCCTCCAAGGGGCAACAATAAGCACATTACACATATGGAAACAAACTTTGCCAAACAACACAAATTAGATTTTTTTTTCAGTTTTCAATGAGTGACAGTCCCAAATGGAGCGAGCAATATACACGAGTTATCAAACTAAAAGCCTCTCCAAATAACTCTGAACCAGCCCAGTTCATTCATTCATTCATTCATTTATCAATTCCCAAATTAAGTAAGAATGGGTTCTCTGTATAACATTTACTGTGATCAAGCCTTAGTTTAAAAAATCTTCTGGATTAAAAAGTAAATAAAAGTGAGTTGATTATTAAAAATAGAGATCTTCTTGCCTGGGAGGGATCAGGCAGGCGGCTGGGACAAGGGTCAATCTCAGTCCCAGTGACGCAGCAACAGCAACGGATAAGCAGTGGAAGGTACTTACGTATGTGTTTATGGAGTTGTGTGTGTGTGTGTGGGTCTATAGGCTGTGTGTGTGTGTGTGTGTGTGTGTGTGTGTGTGAGGGGAGGGGAGGGGACAAATGAGACCTGCTGATAATACTGTGAGTGCTTCTCTCCTACTGCATTTGGGATGGAGATTTAAAGGACGGTGATGAGACTGGTGAGATCGACTGGATGTTTCAGGAACAAGTTTCTAGGACTTTGACATCAGTCAGTGAGGAACCGTCACAAGACACTGGAATAACAGGAGGAGTTTGGCCAAGAAGATTCTTCAACAAAACAGTTTGACGATTGAAATCTTTTCCATTTAAGTGCAGTCACATGTTAAGCTACTGGAGCAAGTAATTTTATATGATATTTGATAGTTCAGTATAAGTCTTTCACAACATTATTTACAGTCAGTTTTTCTCAAAGTTTTAACCTAGTTTGTTTTTGAACGTCTGTGCAAATCTTTTCTGTTTGTAATTTACTGCAAGAGCCACATTATGTATTATGATGGTCAACGACTGTAACGGATAAAACTGACTCTGATTAAAACAGTGTCAGCGCGTCTCAACTGCACTTTGTGAATTTCACCTTATTAAAGTCTGTTGGTTTTTTTGACGTCAACATGTTATATTCGACTGGACAAGCAGGCACTGAGCCCACCGTCAACATGACCTCTGACTGCATAGACTCCAACCAGTCCACAAACCAAAGCGAAGTGAGGCCTCGCATGATGGGCGTGATCCTGAGCATCGCCGCCTGCCTCATCATCTCCACCAACCTGGTGGTGGCGCTCGCTCTACTAAAGCTGCTCCTTAAGAAGAGCAGCCAGAGCTGGTGCTTTGTCCTCAACTTGGCTCTAGCCGACGCCCTGGTGGGTGTGGCCATCACTGGCCTGGCCACAGAAGACTTCAACAGCAACAACAACATTATCCCTCAGAACCAGGTCACTGCTGGTCTTCCCACAAACGCCACGCCTCCTGCTCAGGGGAAGAACCGGTGTCTGATGCGGATGGCCTTTGTGACCTCGCCCTGCACGGCATCCATCATGTCCATGTTCCTGATCTCGCTGGACCGCTACGCGGCCATCAAGATGCCCTTGCGATACTCTCTCCTGTCTGGGAAGGGGACGGCAGTCGGGTCCTTGCTGGCTCTGTGGATCAGCGCCATCACTGTGGGATTCCTGCCAGGTGAGAAACTGATGTTGCCTTGCACTGTTGCAAAAGTTAAAACTACTTCAGCTTGAGGGGTCTTGTTGAGATGAATGAAGAGCCTGTATTTTGTGATACAGTACATCTGTCCTAGCAAATGGTCATCCACCAGAGACCAAGTTAAGTAGTTCCAGATGTACCAATGATGTTGAAGATGTGGAGGTTACTGCTGTTTCTATAAAATATACCATTTATCTATTATACTAACAGTAGCTGACTGTCAGTGACTGGGCACTTGTCATCTCTCGTCTGGTTATCAGGCTGCCAACACGCAGCTGGCCACCAACAATGTGACATCGGGTGACCAAACTTCGATATCTGACCTTGATAGTTTATTTGGGTTTAAGTTGTTGTTAAGTAAATCCAATGTCTTCCAAACGTCTCATGCCAACTCCATCTTTACATCCGACATTGTAGTGGTCGGCAAAACCCAACATCTGCTAAACGTCACAATGTCAATTAGCCAATATTGAGTTTTGACATCAACCTGAATTTAAAGTCTGTCCGACCTTAGAGTCGTTAGGGTCTAACTTCCTTATGTTACATTGATGTCCAGTATCTGTTGGGTTACATCCCTCTGCTTTTGAGCAACTCTAGCTTCAGTTATAACAGAGAGTTGAGTTGAATGAAATTAATGATCTAGAAAGGATGTAATGTAGTATGACCTTAGGTATGCATCTAAGGGTGAAACCACCTTGGTCTGATTTGAAATAAGAGATAATCTCCAACAGGGTTTCCCATTCCCCTCAATACAGTCATGGTTTTTTCGGAGCCAGTATCCAGTGGCCTCCTGAATGACTGCTGCTGGGGGACTTCTCCTGAATGTTAAGTTGTATTTTTGTGTGAAGACTGTTCTCTTGATAACCCGTGTGTACGTAGCCGTTAACCCATGTCCTCTGCTACTTAGTCATGGTGCGGCAGCTGCAGGCGGAGGGTTACAGTGGCTTTTGCGCCTTCTTCTCCGTCATTCATGAAGTGGGCATCATCGTCCTGTTCAGCTTGTGCTTCTTCCCCGTGCTCTCGGTGTTTGTCTACATCTACCTGGACATCCTGAAGATCGCCTGCAGCCACCAGAAGCAGATCTGTCAAGTCAGGCAAGCAGGCTCCAGGACGGCTGACCACCACGGCCATCAGCATTATCAACATCACCACCAGCACCAGCAGCTGAGAAGTGGTTACTGGAGTCACGTCAAGGCCCTGAGGATGGTGGCGGTGCTCGTGGGCTGCTTCTTGGTGCTCTGGTGTCCCTTCTTTGTGGTGTGCATAGTCCACGTTCTGTGTAAAACCTGTGAACTCGCTGGCGTGCTGGAGAATTATCTGTGGCTGTTGGGACTGTCAAACTCACTGATCAACCCCCTGGTGTATGCCTTTTGGCAAAAGGAGGTGCGGCTGCAGTTAGCAGCCATGTTTTCCTGCTTTACGGGCAGGTTGTTGGCTGCTGGATCACAAGGTACCACAGACAGATACGGCCATCAGCAACCTGTGCAGCCTCAAGCCTGTGTTTCTGGTCTAGATGCCGTTAACCCCGCACTGTTGCCAATTACCTGCAACAATGAGGCTCAGACTGCGGCACCGTCTGCCACAAGTGACTTATGAAAGAGGTTAACAAAACAGAGGTATTTAAGCCAAAATTAATACATATTACTATTAAGTATTATTTCAAATTTGTGTTTAAATTTGTAAATATTAAATTTGAAATGGAACACTGTTCATAATTCATACAAACGATTTTAGTCCTCCTACTGGGCCTCAGCCCGATTCAACCCAGTCCCTTCAGGCCTGAGACCAAACCACTAATAAAGTTTTTAAACTCAAAACTTTTGCTCCCAATTCCTTTACTGTGGTTTTTGATCCATCCATCATCATGTGTTCAGTACTAATGTATCTGTAAAATATGTTGACAGTGAACAAATGATAAATATCATGTGGCATTCAAGGAAATCCAGTTTTTTTGCAGCTTATTTTTTAGCCATGCTTGTGCAGTGTGCTAGCTTTGTGTTGGTCTGCTGGTTGGTCCACCTCTTTGGTCTAGACTGAAATATCTCAACAACTATTTGATAGATTTTATTTTAGTTACAATTATATTGTACACACCAAAGTATTTTATGAAATTTGAGACAAATAAGTCAGACTGGGCAAAAAACATGAGCTGTCTATTAATTAAAATGGTTTTATGTAAACCCACAGGGAAGCCAAACCTATTTGCAGGAGAAAATGAAGGAGCTCTAACAAAAGCAGAGCCCCGAGTCAGCTTACCTGCTAAGTGATAAGAACACAGACGATCTGTGGCAAGGTGACAGGGGGCAGGAGACTCATTAATGTGACATCAGTGTAGTAAAATGTACAGATAGTTCCCTGTGGGACTAAAGGGGTCAGAGGACAGTGGCAGCAGGAGGCAGGAAGTTCAACAATCCAGTTTCACAGGCTTCAGCATGCGCCACTGAGATGTCCATGAGGGTTTAGTCATGTCCCAGTGAGTGTACGAGGGGCTTTCACTGACTTTATGCTCACTCACTGCAAGTCTGATCTTCCACAGAGATGTACTGAGGATTCTGCCTGTTTGCAGCCCAGGGAAAACCCCCACAAAGAGAGGGCTGTAATGTTGAAAATGAAGGAGAAAGTAAAGTCAAACCTAAACTGAAATTAATTTTTCCACAAGTCCAGTTGCCTTGGTTTCGCTCTCTCATGACCTTGATGACTGGAACTCAGAATACACTTCCTTGGTGTTTTTGACCTGTGTACTTGTTGGTAAAAATTGTAATTACCAATTATTTATTTTTCTGCAGTAACAGAGAGTGAATTTTGGTTCTGACTGACACTGTCGTGACTGGTGACTTGATATACTCCATAAAATGAGCCCTTGACTCTGTATGTTATGTATGTCAACCCTGACAGCATCTGGTGTCACACAGCGCTGCCACATGTCCTGTAAATACTTTACCGTTCAGAGTCACACATGTCAACAGCCACGTGTCACATTTTTCTGACTTTCTATATCTGATTTGTCGCTAAATAGTATTGCCTTTAAGGCATGAGCAGGTTCTAGGCTCTGATTGTACTTGGCTTGACTTAATAAAAGAAAACCATCAAACACATAGAACAAGCATCTCAACATAATACAACATTCAACATGCACTGAGAGCAACCAGTAATAACAACAGACAAAGCTGAAGTTAAAAAGTAAAGTTATACATTCACTGAGCAGCTCAGCTAAAGTTCTGCGTCCTGTTTAAAGTGTGAAGAATTAGCTGAAAGCTTCTGCAGCTCTTCTCCAAATACCACAATCTACAGAGGCTTTACTAATGCATCATTTTGACCATCATCTAAAAAACCAAATCCAACGCTACGTTCATGAACTCTCGGTTTACCACCACAAAATAAGAAGCTCAGTCTTATCCTCCAGAATTTACATCCCAAACAAATCACAGTTTTTTGGCTTCAGATTTGTGTTGTCTCTTCTGTGCCAAGAAAACTGGAGCAGGACAGACCACAAACAACACACAGCAAAGGTCATGAGACAGACTGGAACCCACAACATTATACACAAATTATGGGCCTCGGCCGTTTTATGCTGCTTTATTACATCCATGTGATTTAGTAGCTTTAAGCTGATGTCTCCCAGATAGCAGACGAGCCCGCTGTTTATCTGCTTGCACATGTAATTTCTTATAGCTGGATAACTATTCAGTCATGGAAACTTCCTCGGCTGCTTGAATCTTGATAAATATCGCCCACTTTACGTGTCAGCAGTCTGAATCAACAAAGCAGTTAAATCAGTTGATGTCAGGGATTTCCAGGTTAGATGGCCAACATTTACTTCCGCATGACAGACTGTGGTGTCGACATAAAGTCTAATCAGCTGGGTGGAAATGGAGCTAATTTACCTTTGGATGTCATTCTGTTAAAAAGGTTCTGTGGTTTGTTGTCTTGTTGGGATAACACATTTCTTATTTGACTTTTTCTTTTTGTAGTTTTGGCCATCACTTCCTCATTACTCAGAGGAGGAAACACGAGCAGTCAGACGATCAGACAGGTTATCAGGGAAGGTTAGATGTGAAACCTCTTTTTTAGTTCTGGTATTTGTACTGAGTTGTTTTTATAATTTTCTTGATTGTATAGTTTTGATATTTTTATTAGCTCTATGAATGTTCAGTTCAGTTCAGATTATTTTTGTCCTTATTACACATAGAAATAAAACATAACAATAATGGTTTATTACACCTACCCTCTCTACAAAACGTTACATGAATATAGACAACACTCTCACTATTAGCCAATGTAAATTACGATAAGGTTAGACACTACACTATTAAAAAATACAAACTGAACAAGAAGCAAGATCAGGAGTTCTGGTGTGTTATACATATGGAGACCAAAAGGAAGAAAAATAAGAAAAAAGAAAAAATCACAGCTACATTTATGCATTGATAATTATCATATCTCAGACATGCAGGTAAACTGGCAACTCTAAATGTGAGCAGGAAACCTGTGCAGGGTGTATGTTTTATTTTGTCTCTTTTCTCCACCAGATGCCCTCAGTTTCCCTGTTGCCTGTACCTGACTTGTGACAACTTGTAATAGTTGTGTGTGCACACTTTTCCTGTGCAGTGAAGGATTATTAAAGAAACCTCAGAATTTTCTGTTTGAACTCTAGATGAAGTGGTTTACTGTTAATCCAACTACAAGACTTCATCAGCTGTCTGTCTGTTTGTTGAGGGAATGTTGCCATGTTCCCAGATTTAAGTGATGAGTGGTGAGAACAATATTATTATAAGTGATAGAAATGACGGCCAAATTTAAAGGAGCTACATGTAGGTTTTGTTATTGTACTACACTTCACATATATATACTACACAGTCAACATAAGCATTAACAGGTGTTTACTTTCCCGTCTAAAAGAAACATGCACGTTCAGCATCAAACTTCATTCCCTTACTCATCAAGAGCTGCCACCAGTGGTGGAAAGCAACCCGCTTGTTTTGCTTCTACTTGTATCACTTCATTTCTTCTACTGAAGTTAGCATGCTAACCAGCTAGCCCCAGCCCATGGGTCCATCTCGTTATTTTCCGATACCGAGTCACTGTAGCTTCCAGTCTGCCCTGAAGAAGTAGCTCTGCTCAGAGAATGTATTATAACCTCTTGTCTCATAAACGCCACATTGGCTGCGAAATAAACAGCTGCTAATGCTAATGTTGCTATGTAGCAGTAGCAAAGCTTACAAGCAGCTCCTTTAATATACAAACTTCAAGGCATTGATACTCAAACATTAATGAGACTTTTCTACCCACGTCTGACGACGTGTGAGCAGAGGTGAATAACAGTAGTAATTCATTGTATAAAACAGAATTGAGACAACAAAATGCAAAATATTTATTAACAAACTTCTGACACAAGTGACTGAGAATCAATGAAGGAACACATGGAATTGTTTTGCGTTAAAAGTGACTTTTTACAATGACATGCAGACTGCAAATGTATTTGAAATAAACAGGAATGCTCTGCTGTCCACAACTGATATTATGACTGTATATGTCAATCAACCAAACAATCGTCAATACAGAATTATAAACCCAAATAGTTTAGTAATCACAATGCTGAAATCTGACGGTAGTCTGAGGTAGATGCTGAATATGCGTGTGTGTGTGTGTGTGTGTGTGTGCTAACTGCGCTGATGGCTCTGCGTCCTCAGTGGGCTGAAGAACGGGTGCCACAGCGCCTCCTCCAGGGTGATCCGCCTGCAGACGTCGTACTCCAACATGCAGCCAAGCAGGTCGAACAGCTGCCGCTCCTCCTCTTTCTCCCTCTGCATGTACTGCTAAGAGACAGACACTTACTCTCACTTCCTGTTGCTGCCAACTCTACCTCACGGCCTCAAGCTGATTGGCTGATACGTGTGCTGTGTACCTTGAGTGGTTTACAGTGTGTCCTGATGTAATCGTTGGTGGAGCTCTGTTCGTCCCAGTTCAGACGCTGGTTGTGCACGTAATGCTGCTTCCTACACACAACACAGGACACACACATGGGTTGTAGTTGGTTACAGGTGACAGATAGAAACTTGATAGAAAATGGACTTAAACATCAAACAAGCTTCATCAGATCTGTTCGGACCGATGAACCATGAACCAAACATACAGTAGATGTAGATATTTACATCACATTTTCCACATGGTTTTGAATCATTTGTGGATTGACTGGAGACTTTTAATCATGTCATCTCGTTTCGCCCTCCTCTTAATGGCACCTTAATAGATAATTAGCCTCACCAGTTTATCTTGATGCACTCATATGACAAGTAGTAAATGGGAATGTGGATATAAAACTGCTGTTAGTGCTTGTTTGTTCTGCAGTGTCAGCAACATGCAGAAAAGGAAGATTTAATAGGTATAAATAATGTGTGTGTGTGTGTGTGTGTGTGTGTGTGTGTGTGTGTGTGTGTGTGTGTATGTGTGTGTGGTTACCTGGTCTTTCTCAGCAGGTGGGGAGGAATCGGTCCCAGGATTTTCTCCATCATGGCCAGATGTTCTTTACTGTCGTGAGTCTTGAAACAACAGAAAAGCACAAGGTCTCAATGCTGTTTCTGTGTGTGCCAGCGTGCGCGTGTGTTGTGTGTGTGTGTGTTTGTGTGTACCGCGAAGAGTGTGCGTCCCAGGTAAAACTCCATCAGAACGCAGCCCAGACTCCAAACGTCACATGACTGGTTCCAGCCCAGATCTGAGAACAAACACACAGGTAAAAATAAAAACGTGGATTAATTAACTTGCAGCTCAACTCCAGTCCAGTTTGGTAATTGTGTGTGTGTGTGTGTGTGTGTGTGTGTGTGTGTGTGTTTGTGTGAGAGTTGTGTGTTTACCCAGTATGACCTCTGGAGCTCGGTAGTGGCGTGTTGACACCAGAGATTCATGGTGTTCATGGTCAAACGTGGCGGTGCCAAAGTCCACCACCTTTACATCCAGACTCCTCAGTTTCCTCTCCTTAAACAAACAAACACACACACACACATACACACACACACACACACACACACACACACACACACACACACACACACACACACACACAGCTAAACACCCTTTAATACTTGGCAAACCTTGAAATGACAGCATGAACTTTTGAAGCTTGAGTTGGTATTTTCTGACAGTTACCGTCTCATCGCTGTACTTGTAGTCGTAGTCGGAGGACACGAACAGGATGTTCTCTGGCTTCAGGTCTGTGTGCGTCAGCTTGTTACGATGCAGGACTGTAAAACACATAAAAAAAATACCACACATTGTAATTGTTTTTTTGTTAAGCGAGAGTGAAATCCTAAAATGGTGAACGTGTTGCGACGCTCTGATTTTGTCTCTTGCATTCCTCGGTCAGAGGTTACAGACGATCGCTCCACCTCCTTACACTCATATTTCAGTCTAATTCATTTGACAAAAAAGAGGCAAAACACACAACAAACAGATGAAGAAGAAATTGACTGTTCATTTTTGTTTTCAAATTCTTCTTTTGGTCACGATGATTGTGTAGTTAAATTCTGATATCATGACAAATCTAATAAGTAAATGAAAAAATGTTCATCATGATCCAAAATTTATCGTTCATTCTTTTTCCTGGAACAGTCACATTGTAATCACAATTGAGTAAAACCAAGAAAACATACAACATTTAAATATTTAAATAATACATTTTTACATATACTTGAAAAAACTTATTAATAAATTACAACTAATTGAAAATTGAAGTGCTTGTTTTCGGACCTTCTTGTATTTGGATATTTCTGCTGTTTTGTCCGTGTTTTGTACAAGATGGCAGGGCTTTTATGTTATTGGCTGCTGCTGGATGATGTCACCAACAAATGGAGATAAAAACAACCTCCACTAAGAACAAAGAATGTCCAATTCCAAGATCGACAACCATGAAAAATTACCCACGATGAGCAGGTCAGGTGTCAGAGGTCACAGGGCTGGTAAGAAGTTGTTAAACACACACACACACACACACACACACACACACACACACACACACACACACTCGACTCGACTCACAGCAGACGGCTCTGAAGATCTGGAAGGCCATCTGTCTGATCTGCTCCACGCTGAAAGGCAGGAACTCGTTCTGTTGCAGGAAGTCGAAGGTGCTGAGGCCGAGCAGCTCGAACACGATGCAGATGTGGCCTTCGTGCTCGAACGAGTCCAGCATCCTGACGCAGGCGCTGGCAGGAGAGAGAGGAAGTGACCCATGAACATGAGGCCTGGCCTTTACAAATTGGTCTTAAACTTATTTTGCGCTTTTATATCACTTTAAAAACAAAAACCGAGTTATCCTTACCTACCTAAAAAATAAAAGTTATACGTGGTAAAATGTAATAATTGTAGTAGACTAATTAGCCTTCTAGGATTTACTCTGAACATCTGCTGCAGTTACACTCACAATCTGTTGTCATCATCCAGGTGGTTGATCTCGTCCAGCACTGCGATCTCAGACCTCGCTACTTCTCGGAAACACTCGATGTTCCTCACGATCTTCACAGCCACATGCTCATCTCTGCTGAATACACACACACACACACACACACACACACACACACACACACATACACACACACACACACACACACACTCTCAGAATAAGACTTAAAAAAATAAATAAATAACTGCACTAATGCCCCGAAAATGATGCATTCAGTTAACACGACGATTACAGTGCTTCTGGTTTGCTTACTTGTCTCTATCAATACACTCCACCACTTTTCCAAAGGCTCCTGCTCCCAGTGTAGAGACCACCTCATCTGGGGAGAAACACACAGACATTAATGAGGGTCAGCAGCGTAAGCAGCAATGTACTGAAAGAGTCTCGCAGTGGTGAGTGGGAAAAAAAATCACAAAAGGATCTTTGAAGGAGGACAAAAATAAACAGGATTGAGAACATACAGACCGACTTCAGGCTGTAACATGCTTCCAAATGAATGTAGTTAATGTTAAATTAAAAACGTTATGTACTTTTCTTGGCTGAGTCTGTGTTCACACCACTAAAAACCACAGTGATCCAGCTGGAGCTGCTGTAGAAATCTTAGCTCGTAAGCATTGAAGGATGTGAGTGTCGTGACCTCTGGCCAACTTTTCTGCACCAACAAAGACAATGAGGCGACAGAAAACTATTTCTGGAGTGGCTGGTGGTGTGAATGCAGAGTTACCTTCATGTTGCCGTGTTAGAAAGTCACCACATCAAATAACAAGGACAAAAAAACACATTCAGATAAATTAAGGTGTTGAGTACATCTCTCTTTCATCACAAGGCCGACGTCATAGACCAGGTGGCCCTCTTCGTCGTCCTCACAGCTGCCTCCCTTGTGACTCTTCTTCACCTCATCATCACCGGCACCGACGGCGCTGTCACCGAGAGAAGCAGATTCAAGGTGGAGCGAGTTGTCCACGGGCTGAGTTGAATGTTGGACAAAACGGAAGAGGTGTTGGCGGTCGTGTTCCAGACGTAGAGGTGAACATGAGGATAAGACAGTGCACAAGAAAGATAAGGTGACCATTTATATACCATTTTTATCACCAAAAAAAAGACAGTTTGAACTTATATCACACAGAGGATTGAAAACTACCAAGAAGAGGAAGAAAAACCCAAGTCTGTCCTCATGTGTCAAAGAGCCACAAAAACAATTCCACATATTAAATAAAGAAAATACTGAAACACAAAACATCCAAACAGAATTAGAGAGAATGAGGATAAACAAGAAGACGGATATCGTACCGAGTTATCAGTTTCTGAGGTGGTGCATTGTGGGCGCTGGTCGAAGCTTCCAGCCTTTTCGTCAGTGTGGAAGTCTATTTTGGGGTCGTCGCCATCTACCATCAGAGAGAAAGACACAAGTGATTTCCTGCTGTGTGAAAACATTTAAAACAGTCACTGTAAATTACTATTACTTTATACTTATTTGTTGAGTACTTCTGTTATTTTTGAGTAAGAAGCTCCCACATACTGACTCAGCGTGAGCTGCGCTAGACATCCATATAAGTAAAATGAGCAATTCATGAGTGGAAGTTAATAATCTTACCTCCTCTCCAGGACCCACAGTCGTTGTCTTTCCTTCCCATAGTACTGCAGAACACGCTGGGCTGTGTGATCCCGCTTTGCTCCCTCTTCTCCAGCCTCTGGAGGTCTGCCGATGACTGGACAGAGATAAAACACACAGGCAGAGGGTTTATTCATGTGAGGTGAGGAAGTTTGACCTGAGAGTGGCGCCACAGTAAATCAGACCGGTCTATCCCCTGTGGTTGCTGTTGATCAGACTCAGCTCTGCATTGTCAAACTTGGCTGAACTCTCATCTGTTAACTTTGTACTTTAGCATGTAGAAAGTGAAAAAAAAGAGGTGCAGTAAAGGTAGACTGTAGATGCAAAGGAAATTTTATTTATCCTACATGTACCAAATGATGCAGCAGTTCAAAAACATAAAACAGATTCCCAAGCTCCACCACTGGTTTCTGGTTGCTAGCTGAAACATGTGCTATGACTTCAGTTTGCGTGCTGGTGCCGTAAATCCTCAGTGCAACCATAAAAAAAACAAAACAACAAAAACTCTTTCTTCTTCTGATGTTTTTTGGCGGTTGTCAACAGTTTTTTGGCGCTTCATTGCCATCATTAGTTGGATACGTTCAGCTCACCATTCACCAAAAAACCGGGCACATACAGACTTTGGTCTAGAGCTGATTAATGTGTCAACAAAATGATTCATTCATTACTCATAGCATTATGTACAGCATGTTATTATGATAATATAAAGTATGCTAATGTAGGGTGTTAACTAATATAGCATTTTTTTAAATGAAAGAATTCCCTTTGACATGCTCACTTTTTGCCTGCTAGCATTAGCATTAGCATTCAGCCTGCACTGGAATTAGGTCAGTCTTTTTAGCGTCTCAATGGAAATGTTTGATACAATAAAAAGGAGGGTATCATCAGAGGGTCATGGAAATCAATCCAGTAATTATTGAGATACATCACTGGATGAAACCGGACCGACAGACTCAACAACCAACTCTGTCTTACAAGAATAAAAACACATTCCTTGAATATCTAAACACACACCCGTGTTAACATACTGTTCCACACTGATACAAATAAAGTGGTTGTAAAAATAGTTAAGGGGAGCGTTACAACGTACGAGATCTGCTGCTGCTGCACCTGAACGACGAGTAAAGCTCAGAAACTCTTCAGCGTCTTCCTCTTTCTGTCCTCTGTTGTTCTGCTTCACTTTGTGAAAGCAGAAATGTTTAATTTAATTCGGAACAAAATATCAACAAAAACTGAAAAGTCACGTTTGGCCGTGGAGAAACGTGCAGGAACGTCACAGCTCGTCCTCTGTGCACTGCCTGATATTCAAACCCTCCTGCTTCCAAAGCCCTTGATCCACAGGGGGTAAAGGTTTCCCTGTCTCCTCAGCCCCTGATGCCCTCTTCTCTGTTTTCAATGCTTCAAAGCTATACATAGTGTTAGGCCCCTCCAACCTAAAAACCTATTGGTGTCGCTATCTCCAGGGCTTTCCCTGGCCTTTTGGAAGAGGCTTAGTTACGACCCCCCATCGAGCAAGGCCGCTTCCACAGGGGTGAGAAGAAAACATGAAACTATAATGGTCCCCGTGGGGAAATTAGGTTTTTAGAGCAGTCATTGGATATGACAAAGTAAGATATACAAAAGAGAGGAGAGTTGTACACACCTGGCAATTACATTAACATATTAGGAAGAAATGCATGAATGCAGTTTGAAAAATGTCTGTTGGTTTCCTCTGAAAACTTAACACTTAAAAACAGATCACAAATATTTTCTTTCATTTTTTAAAAATGTTAACTAGAGAATTACTCAGCTGGACATTAGTTTTTAGCAAACATGACTCAATCAGAAGTAAATAGTTTGTCCATGCTGAAAACACCAGTCAAACATTCACAGTGTGGGTTGGAAAAAGTATATGAACAACTTCGAACTAAGTGCAGACAGGAGTTATCAAAGAGTCAAATCAATGAAACAAGATTGGAGATACTAACTCAGAAGACTTACGATCAAGAGCTGTTGATTTGCGTTTAGCTGGAAAGTCCACGGTCCACAGTCAAACTGTCTATAAATGGAGATGGTTTAGTTCCCTAGAAGTGGGCGTCCAGTCAAGATGACTCAGAGTAACAGCTAAAGGCTCAAAGGAATCATCGGAGCTGGTTAACATCTCTGTTCATGAGTTGACCATATACAGATCATGGTGCGTAGTTGCATGGATCCTGGTGTCCTGCCATCGACACCACAGAGGAAGCTGCTGCTCTCCAAAAAAACATCCCATGCATGCCTGAAGTTTGCCAAAGAGCAGCTTGACACTCCACAGCACCACTGGGAGAACTTTTATGGACTGATGAAAATAAGGTTGAATTGTTTGGGAAGAACGAGCAGCAATTTGTATAGAGTAAAAAGAGCAGAGCATACCAACATGAAAACATCATCCTGGAGGTGAAGCAGAGTGGAGGGAGCATCTTGATCTGGGGCTTTGCTGCCTCTGACCAGTGTTTAACATTCACTCACTTCTTCCAGCATCACTGTGAATGTTTACTGTTCAATGAAGAGTTTGCGTTTGGCTATACTTGTAACTTACAAGAGATCAGATCACATCTTAAGATCCATTAATGCAGAAAAGCAGGTCGTTCCAAAGGGTTCACATACTTCTTGCCACTGTATCTTAACGGCCTATTTTCAGCCTTTAGTTCTCCAGTACTTTCCTCCAGCAGCTGGGCAGTGTTCGTGGGATTGGCTCAAAATAAACTAGCGTGACCATGTTCATGGCCTTGAGGGAACATACCGCCCAGTACAACAGTGTGGCTCACCGAGGTGGTTTTAACAGTGCTTGGACAATGACGGAGCTCTTTGAGCAAAGAGGAATGAGCTTTATCAGACTTTGGATGCACAGATTAAACTTGTTAGTAAAATCAGATCATGGTTTTGGTTGGACAATAACAAAATTATAAAATTTCGTCTTTTAATTCAAGCGGCTAAATCAGATTTTCCGTTGGTGATTGACATCTTGACAACAGCACGTCCACAACCTCACAGTTTACGGTATCAAATGCGATGGCACGCAGATTCGTCACATTCACTGGACCGTGGTCATCACCCTTGTCAATGCTTCTACTGTATCTTCGTGCAACGAAAACCTCTCGCTGTCCCTCTTCCACAAATAGCAGACATGCCATTCACAGCGGGGGAGCTTCTCTCTCCCTCCGTCTTATTTCTTATTCATCTTTTCATCACCTCCTTCTCCGCTTCTGCTGTACGTCTACGCCTTCGCTATGTCCCTTTTTCCCCTTGCAAGAGAAGTTAAGTGTCAGTGCTGCCTACAATTGTAGAAGTTGGCAGATTGAAATATTCCCGTCTCTCCACAGTTTTTCCAAGTTGCAGAAAGTAAAAAAGTTGAAAAAAATTGTCTTTTCACAAATGAATCTTTTGAAATTCAGGTAAAGTGAGTGAACAATATCCAACACCAATGGGTAAACATACAAGCACAGCAGTATAATTTCATATTCCTCCACCAGGATAAAAAAATTAAGATTAACTATAAACATAGTTTACTTTCAATAAGTTTACTGAGGTAAATTAATGAAAAATTTTACTCCTTACGTACAAATTAACATCTCAGTTGTGTACTTAGGTGTTTATAGATCACACTTACAGCATATCGATAACCACCACACTATATATGTTATAAAACACCAAAGATACATTGCAAGTATACCCTCAGAAGGGCACATCTGTAAAATACCTTTAACACATATTATATCAACAATATACAGTACTTTTAGTATAGAAAAACATACATATTTACTGTGCTCTTTTAAAATATTTACATGTTTTGGTTGACTGGCCTATGACACGCCAAGGGACTTTGCTTTTTATAGCCAACAATGTGAAGGAGTGTTTGTCGTTCCAGAGCAGGGTTCTCCTCCTCCCTCTCTCTCTCTCCCTTCCTCAGGAATAGCTCTGTCTCTCCACGCCGCCCCGGCTCAGCTGTGTCTGATCGACTGCGTTAAGGACGGCTCAATCCTGCTGACAACATGCAGGACTGTTGTCACTCACTTAAGATCGCCCAACACTCACTACTCACAGGCCACTGCCAGTAGTGTAGAGGATTTCACTCCGCATAAAGCTTAATAGGCACGACAAGGTACTAATACAGCTGCTGTTGGGAGGCCAATTCCAACTGCAGCCAACAAGACTTGATTTATCCAAAACTTGCTTTTATAGTTTATATGAATGTTCATTATATTGTTTAAGTCTTTCTTGAATAATAGACTTTTCTTTTTCTCTTTTTTGGGTCAAGAACTCCTTCTTCTCAGTAAATCCTTTGTGCGGTGTCCCATATGGATCGGTTCTTGTCCCCTTGATTTTTACATGATGTTAAAAATGTTCTGATTTTATTAAACAAAACTAAGCATCTTTCCATTAGTGACCAATGAAGCAGAGCTGTAAGCCTGGTGACCATCCAGAGCAACACATGTAAGGGCCTTGATTGGGTTAGGGAACCATTGTGGGTAAGAGGACCTTTGTTGCCACAGGTTAAAGAGTCACTGCCGCCAGAGATTTTGGTCATTTAAATGTAAGTAAAGTGAAGACGGGGCATTTGCTGAAATGATGGATGCTAATGTTTTTCTTTGGAGGACGATTGCACGGTTGACTTCTCTGCTGATGTTTCAAGTGTTGTAGCTTTTCCTTTTAGCTTAATTTTCCTGTCCCTTGTCCTGTATTCAGGGCAACAAAATACTATGCTACAGTGCTTTTTTCCTGATCTGCAGTATTTAAACCATGCTGCTAGAGATCTGCCAATGTCCAGAGCCTCGCCTCTCTGTCACAAAGCACTTGTCTTTTTGTCATACTGTATCTTTTCTTTTATAATTGTCGTTGTCTTTTTGCTCTGGACCTGCTGATTCTTTAAGCTTCTACTTTAAATGTAATATGATTAAATTCAATCCAAGTGTTGAGATAGGTGACTGATAGATTTAATTGAGGGGGATTATCAGGGCCTATCAGTTGTATTTTAACAGTTCATCTGATAAGGCCGAAAATACACTTAGATGAAATCCAACATCAGTCTTGACTCTGTAAACTGACCATCACCCACAGCTCCAACAATGCTCACTATGCCTGCTCACCACACTGCATTCTGCAGAGTGCAGTGTGTTCATTCATGCAGCGTACTAAGGATACAGCGTCACAGTCCCAAAGTGAAAGCATGCAAATAGTCATGGTATAGGTGAATGATAAACAAACAAATTCCTTTACACCTTATGCAGGTCTTGCATTGTCCTGTTGTCCTGAACCATTTTGGAAGTTGTACACGGTTAAAAGACCAAAAATGTTCAAATGGAGATGTCTCACCAAGACAATGCTTTCAATAGACATGCTGGGTAAACGTACGAACAGTACTACAGTAAATAAAGCTGTGCCAGACAAACGGGGATTTCATCTTAAAGAAATCTCAAAAGTCAAAAACATTTAGTATATCACTGCTATTTTCCTGTCAAACCCCTGCTGAGCCAAAGAGAGGTGCTCTTATATCGCTGTTTAGTGAGAGTGATCTTTCTGCTTACCTGTCTTATTATTGAAGCTGTGATGTCTCCTGTTGCTCTTCTCTGCTAGTTCTGTGCTATTTGGGCTCCTGCTGGTCAGTTGGAGCAGCATACCCTCCTTCTTCTTCTCTCGACCAGTTTATCTCAGTGGGAAAGCAAAACACTTGTTGCCCCGCTGCATAGCTGCCAAACAAGGAGACAGAAATGGTGTCTGAGGTGCAATAAAATATTATGACCCACAGAAAACCAAGACGTGGACATTCCTGCGGACTTCTAGGCAGTAAAGTACTAAGCCAGCAGCAGTGAAAAGGGACACGGGGAGCTGCTCCTGCCTCAACCCATGGCCTGACCCTGCAGGGGCTCTTCTTTCATTCCACAGGAGAAAACATCGTGTACTGTGTCCGATCTGGAACTGCAGGATGATGCACGAGATTTTATGATGTACTCCATAAATGATACAGGAGACTAAATACACATTCAACTCACATTTCCTACATGACTGTTGGTTCCATGTAAACACAGTGTTACATAAGATCCGTGGTCACAACTGTTCTAATAATAGTAATTATGAAAATGATCAACTTTATTTGTATTGCACCTTTCATCGGGACGTGCAGTACAACAAAGAAATAACATGCAACAAGTGCTTCACATGGAGCAGACATAAAATGAACATTAAAAAAAAAATAAAACCCACTTGATAATAATAATTAAAGAGAAATAAATAAAAATCAAGTAGGAAACCTTTTAAAAGTAGCTATTTGAAAGTTTTGACACTGCTACGTAGCCAGTTTTAGCATTAACAGCTGTTCACTTACCAGTCTTGGCAAGACAAGAGGTTATAAAACGTCCTCTGAGCAGCGCTACTTCTTCAGGGCAGACTGGACGCTACTGTGACTCGCTATTGGAAAGTGACGAGACGTGCCGGGGCTAGCTGGTTAGCATGCGAACTTAAATAGAAGAAAAGAAAGGGGGCACTTTCCACCACAGGAGACAGGCGAGTAAAGGAATGAAGTTTGGTGCTGAATTCGCAACGTTGGTTCTAGACTGGTAAGACAACATCTGTTAATGCTATCGCTGGCAGTAGCAAAACATCTTTCCCCAATGGACACAGATGCACCACAGGTTTCAGTGGTCACATGCAAAGCAAGCACATTTTCAGAAACTAAAATATGTAACCTTTCACATGAGCTCTCGTAAATGTATTTTGGCCTTACAGTTCTTCTGTTATAAGCTCATTACATTGACAAATGCAAATTGATGTAAATCAGGTTTAGATCAGGTGGGCTGTAAGAGGTTAGGCTATACAGTATGATGTTGTGGAAATGTGTTTTTCTTTTTTTTTATCCAGCTGCTGCACACACATCTTCCATTGTTTATTTGCTTTGACTCATGAAATATGATTGCTTCACAGACCTCTCAGGCACCAGGCACCTTATGATGTATTACACTTATAAAATATTTTACAGGTCATGATTTCTCTATAAAACATTTGAACACACTTTTACAACCTGTAACAGAGCTAAATCTGACAGCGAGGCTAAAATTAACATCAAAACACTGTGGCTTAATGAAATCCCAAGGTGGATGTGGCAGATAGACAGACGCCTCACAGATCCTCAAAGTAAATATTTTCTGGTGTTTTAAAATCAGCTGCAGTTACATCATCAGTGCCGAGGTGCAGCAGTTTGAACGTGGAGTGGAGTCAACCTGGCAGCGGCTGCAGGTGACGACTGACTGACTCCCACAGTATGTACTGTACATCCAACAGCATGCCATTTGACTGCATATGTACAATTTTATATACTATATCATATCATTTTATATATGTTATAAATCCAGCAGTTACTTTGAGAAGTCTGGTATCGATAATAATGCCCAGGTGATGTCTGTTCAATAACAACACAAGGTACACACACAGCTATGCATAAATGCAATATAAAGCACTATGAAACTGAATTTACTATCTTTTAGAGAGTAATGGAGATGGACACGCAAACTGTACATACATTCACCTTTGTTGATTCAACCTGTCAAAAATGCTGCAGGGGGAGAAACGTGATTGGACAGAGACCAACCCAGGATGTCCCAGGCCAGAGAGGAGCTAACATCTCAATGTGTGCTGCACTGTCCAGTGAGTGGTTTGCTGTTACACAAACTGGCACCTACAATAGAGACTGAATGACCTACATAATCGACTTGTGCCAGCGGAGGAGAGAAGTCAAGGGGCAAGAAAATATTCGTTTTCGTGTGGAATAATGTGGCGTTAGACCACTTCGCTTATTCCTGCCTCCATGCTCCCCCTTCCTGAACCCCAAGGTGGAGGGTTTATGACCACCATCCACATGACCAGATGTCCTTACTGGATGGCATGAGTGCAGGGTGTGGAGACGCTTCTCCTGAAGACTGCCAGGGCTCGATTCGACATTCCAGAAGATACTTTCCGCGCTGCATCGCCAGAGAAGATATAAAATGTGATGTCAATGAGAACTTGTGGCCAAATGCAGGAGAGAGGGAGGCCTAATATCTGACCTCTGACAAATAGCTCTTCACACAGAGAGAGAGAGAGAGAGAGAGAGAGAGAGAGAGGGAAGTGTGGCTCCTCAGTCCTCATAAACTCAGGTGGACTAATAGGTTGAAGGTCTGGCTGCAGGTCCTCAGATGTCCACTAAGCCCAAAGAGCGACACAGCACATAAACACAATCATTTATATTCAGCTACGGGGGGAATGTAACACCTTTAGTGAAAAGTTGTTATTCGTATTCGATAATGAAATACTGATTTATGTGAAAAATCATTCAAACTTAGGTCAGTGTGTTATGAGCGACAGAGTCTGCGTTCTGAGGGAGAACTGAACATTTATGAAGGGTTTCGGTGGTTTGAGTTTTGGGGGTGAGATTAGATATTTGTCAAAGATGCATGTATTGACCAATGCTTGTTAGCAATCGAAAAAAAACGCTGAGTGATTCAAATTGTAGTTATTGTGTGTGATCACTTGGGGGTGCTGTTGCCAGACTTTGTGTTTACTCTGGGAGATGCAAGTAGCCGGGTCAGTGTTTCTTGACAGAGACAGAGGTAAGAAATATTTCCATGCATGTGATTTATTACAGACATGCAGTTAAAGTGAAGAGGAGAGGAGGCGACAAATTTCATTTAGCGGAGAGCACACGAACACACATACACATACAGAAACACACACATTCACACACAGCACTTTGTAATGAAGAGCATGCAGTCCAGTGCCAGTTGTATTGACAGACAGATGTGAAAGCTCTCAGCTGTGATTAGAACTGAGTCAATCAGACGCACAGACAGGCAGACTTACTGTATAGTATTAATATCTACTGGGCTGTGAGTCTGTCGCACTTAAAATGACCTATTTTTGTTTTCCTGTCAAAGACTTTTGAGCTATGTGTCAGACACACAAACATTATTATAGAGCTGCACAAACTTTTGGATTTTTTTAAAGCTTATCTTAGTGTAATGAAAATATGTCATTGTTAGACGCATGTGAAATGAAGTGAAGCTATAGTCATATGTTTGAGTCAGGAGATGTTTTAAGGTAGAGCAAACTTCAACAGCTAACATTTGCTAGCAAGCTAAGCGGCTGACGTTAGCTAGCTCAGGGAGGATAATTTAATATGGTAATTACCACCTTTTGATGATTACCTCTTTTTACCTTTATTAGCATTTTTAAAAATCCAAATATTGAACTGATATGACTTTTATTATTATTAAGTTATCATATTGTTTCCAAAATATTACTTGTTATTATTAAATAATTTTGTATTTAGTATTTTGACATTTGTTTTTGGCCTCTTGTCGCCCTGTACCACTTTGGTAATAACATATTACATTATAACCGAGCTGTAATGTAAAGTGCTGCCCAATGATTTTCCCTGTTGGTTGTGGAACATCTTGACCGGCCTGTACAGAGCCTTGACCTCGTCCCCGTCCAACACCTGTGGGATGAACCGGAAATGCGAGCCAGGCATCATCAGACAAAAATCGGGGCCTGGCCTCGCTGATGCTCTTGTGGCTGAAGTGGAGCAAATCGCTGCAGCCAGGTTCTTGTGTAAACCCTGAAACCGGAAGAGTGGTGGCTGTTATTGCAGCAGATTAACGCCCATAGTTTTGGGATAAGATGTTGATTGAATACATGTGGCGGTGATGTGCACGAGTCCACATACTTTTGGTGATATGTCTTGTTGCCCTGTAGCCTGGACGATTGGCAATCTTTGATTGCTTATATTGATTAATAACAAAGCTTTAGCAAAATACTGTACTATATACTGTATTGTACTTCAGGCCAATGAGGCTTATTGAATTGAACTGTATTGAGAGAGAGAGGAAGCGAGGGAGAGGCTCCTCATACTTTAATTGAGTTCAAAAGTTGACTGGGCCGACCAGCCTCTCTCGCTTTTATGTCCACTTGAATCATGGTGACAGTGTGTGTGCGTATGTGTGTGCGTATGTGTGTGCGTATGTGTGTGTGTCTGCTGTAGCAGACCATACTTCAGCAGCCGCAGACTTTGAGCCAGATCATCTCTCTCTCTCTCTCTCTCTCTCTCACTCTCTGTCTCTCTGTCTCTCTCTGTCTCTCTCTCTCTCTCTCTCTCTCTCACCATCAGCTGTGATTACTTTGGTAAAACAGCGCTGCGTCGCAGAGAACCAATTTTCCTAATGCACAGGCCTCACACACACACACACACGCACACACACACACTTGCAGAGCATGGTTATTGATGAGGTAAATGGGGAGGGGGGCAACAAGGGGGCACACACACTGCTGGGAAATGGGGAGAGAGAGAGAAAGTGAGATGGTGGGACTGAGAGAGAAGGACATGCTAGACGGGACAAAGAGATGGACAACGGGAGAGACATATAGAAAGGAAAAAGAAGGAGGAAGAAGAAGGACGAGGAGGATGAGGACGTGGACATTCAGACGCGGAGACTGTGTTCTGGTAATGGAGCAGGACGTCCAGTTAAAGAGCTAATAAAGCAAAGGACACAGAGAGGGAGACAAGGAGAAGGAGGGTGGGAGGATACAAGGGGGAATACTAAGATCTTTCCTCATGGACGATGGACTGGTTTGACTCGCCGGCGGTAGAAGAAAAAAACGAGACGAATTTTCCTTCGGGATGGTTTTACTTTTTGTCAGCTGCTGAGAGAAAATATAATATAAAAAGAGAGAAATAGACAGAAACAGGTGGAATAGTGCTGATCCAGTGTCTCAGACAGTGAGACGGTCATCATGAAATACTGCAACGATAGCAAGCACAGTCAGACAACCGGCTCCTGGTGTGAGGAGGTTCATTCTCCACAAAGTCTGTCCTCTTTAAAGCAATCGAAAGGACAAATGAAGACTGGGTATCTGGGGTTCTGGATATGGATGTCTGGAAACCCTTTGTAGCATGTATGTAGTGATCATTTTCTCTCAAGTTTTGAACTTTCTGTCAGGAAATCATTCAGCGGCTCTGGAGAGATGACTCCTGTGAAGAGGAGGCTGGAAATACTACGTGCTGGAAAATGTTGCCTTTGTCCGGGAGATAAATCGACTGACACCGTCTGCGTATCCATGGCAAATGGAGATCTCCACGGAGAGCAGGGAAAGGGATTTTAAGAATAGTCGGAGAAGAGTTGTCCGATCCCGGGACATTATTCTCTCTCATACTCAACAGGAACTTCTCTTAAAGGCCGATCCAAAAAGAATCTCTCCTCAAAGTCCTTTGCTATCTGCGAAGATCTTCTGTTTACAGTGTGTTTCCACATGGCAACTCTTTTGAAGACTCACCACCGTAAACCACTCCTGAAGGTGTGATCCTGCATCCACAGGTCTCTCTTTAAGGCTGGGTCGAGGTTAAAATCTCTCTGAGGCCGCACACGCACAAGAAACCTCTCTTCAAGACATATATCAAGGACAAGCCTTTTTACAATGAACTAACTATAAATCTCTGTGTAAAGCTCTCTATCTACTACAATCCTCTCTGTAAGGCTCTGTGTCCATGTACACCAACTTGAGATTTGCATATCTACCAGAATATCCACAAAGATCCTCTTTTTAAAGTTTAATATCCTGGAACTGGGAAGTCTTTAAGATTTAAATTTCCATCAGAGCCTCTCCCCTTTCTTTTTTAAGGATCTCTAACTTCTACGATCCATAGGAACCTCTCGTTATCCAACTGGAATCTCTTTTTAAGACACTCCATCCACCTGAACCTCTCCTTCAAGCTCTTTTCAGACGGTATCCACCAAGAATTCAAGGTTAAACCTCAAGGGCCTCTCTGTAACCGTGTGCTCCAAAAAGACACTTCATTCACCTTAATCCATCCCTCACGCTGACACATACGTGGAACCTCAATCAAGAATGTCTCTTATTTAAGGACCCCCCCCCCCCCAGCAACAACAACTTATGGTCATACATCTACCACAGTGTTCAAGACCAACATCTTCCCACACTTGAAGTCCTGCTGGATAAAACCGAGACTCTGACAGGGACGTAAGACTGACAAAAAAAAAAAAAAGATCTTAAAAAAATCGATGCAGTTTTTATGCACCGCTCGTGTCTCTCCTCCTGAACTTTCACATCGTCACATCGGAGTAATTTAGGCTGAGCATCTACTACCGTTACCGTAGCAACTGGAGCAGGAGTGCTGCAGCATGGGACTCAGCTGCTTCAAGTCCTGGAAACATGACAGTACAGGCCACAAAGGTGACACACACACACACACACACACACACACACACACACACACACACACACACACACACACACACACACACACACACACACACACACACTATTTGTTAATCCTTCCAGAACGCTGTGTATGTGTGTGTTGCCCTTGAGTGAGTGACACCAGTTAAATGCTGACTCAGGGTCTTTAGGATCCTATCTGAGGTGACAGTGTGTGTGTGTGTGTGTGTGTGTGTGTGTGTGTGTATGTATGTGCTTCATACATACATGTGTGCTTGATGTGACTTTGAGGAGGACAGACAGTGAGGCATGATGGGACATGGGGGAGAAGAGAGCAAAGTGTGTTAACGAGTCTGTGCACCATAGAGAGATGAAGACAGGGAGATGGGGTGGGGTGGAGCTTATGGTGTGTGTGTGTGTGGTGTGTGTGTGTGTGTGTGTGTGTGTGTGTGTGTGTTGAGAACTCAGAAACATTGATCTTCACATTGATCCAAAGCTGCAGATTGTGTTCAGTTATGTCACTGATATTTCCTTTGCCACTGTCTATGGGATGGTGAGATAACAAAACACAAAACAAAGTAATCCCTGTTAGTGCTTGGCAAACTGACTGGCAGATATTTGCATATTTATTCATGTTGCAGAAGTTGAATTATACATCACAGAGAATAAAGCTTTTCTCTGCTTTGGTCTGATGCTGTGCTTATAGTTTACACTACTTCATGTGGTGATTGAACTGGCAGCTGCAGTAACTGTACTGAAATAATGCCACCTTGTGGTCAAACATGAAACTGCTTGTTCATTTAGATCGAGGCTCTTCTGCTTATACATCATTAAACATCACAGCTACTTCATTAGCAATAAACCATACTCTCACATTTTCTGTTTTTGCAGTTATGCTTAAATAATTTGTCCGTTTCTCTTCCCATTTTTTTCTTAATCTGAACTCAACAATCAATAAATTATAATATTTTATAATAATAATAGTATAGATTTTGATTGCAAATCAATAATAATTACTTTTGTTTGCCTAAATCAAAATCAACAAGTAGTTTGGAGAAAATGAATCTTTGAATCTACATCAAAATTGAACTCACACAAATCTATTCCCATTGTTTCATTGCCGTGGTCAACGCAGACTTTCATCATAGTTTGCACTTTGACCTTGTTATAAAAACTTGAGGCTTGACCCCTAAAAGTGGCCATGTTTGTGTGTACGCAGGTAACAGAGATGTGTTGGCCAGCCCAGGCTCGTATTTCTTCCTGTCCAACAGCGCCGGTCAGGGTGACGAGTGGCTGAAGAGCCTCAACAAGGGAGTCTGGATCCCTTTTACAGGTGAACACACCATGTTTGGATTCTTTCCCTAAAATAATCCATGGGTTTCTGATTCTGGAAACATTACACAGAAAGCAGCAGCAGCTTAAGTCATCTTGTTTCTGATTGGATGAAGTGGACCTTGGTCCCAGAGAGGATCTCGCTATAATCTTCCTCTCTTGCAGGGGTCTTTGGTCAGCGTCTGGAGGAGACGGTGCTGTATGAGCGACGTTATGGGGTGCGTTTGGTTCCTCTGGTGGTGGAGCAGTGTGTGACCTTCATCCGGGAGCGTGGCCTCCATGAAGTGGGCTTGTTTCGTCAGCCAGGACAGGCCAGTCTGGTGAAAGAGCTGCAGCAGGCTTTCGATTCAGGGGAGAGGCCGTCCTTCGACAGGTGCAATCTGTCCGCTTTTTGTCTCTACGGTTTTGTGATCAAGTGTTCTTCAAAAGGTTTTTGTGAAAAATAAAAAAAAGTTAACTCGTTGTGTTTTGCGTGCAGCAGCACAGACGTCCACACCGTGGCATCACTACTGAAGCTCTACCTCAGACAGCTGCCGGAGCCTCTGGTTCCTCACAGCTGCTACCAGGACTTCCTGCTGTGTGGACAGAAGCTGAGGAGTGACCGCACACAGGTAACTGCAGCTATATATGACCATTGAAAACATTTTAAATTCCACATACACATGCAGACAGCAACATGCTCACCTTGATTTAGTGTGTTTGCAACAATAGAAGAAGAAGAAAAAAGCATCCCTTCCTCCTTCTTGTGTCTTTGCTTTCTTTCTTCTTCTCTTCCTTCTCCCTTTGTCTTCCCTCAGGGTTTAGGGGAGTTGAGGAATCTTCTTCATGAGTTGCCAGTTGCAAACTTCAACCTACTGAACTTCATCTGCCAGTAAGACCCATCCTTTCCAGGTTTTCATTCTCAACTATTTGTTTTGTTCTATGAGATAACTAATGGAAGAAGTGGATATAAATGGTTAATCTTAAATATGGCACATACATTTGTTGAATGAATTCAGTATTCAAAACAATAGCAAGTAAGTAGGGAATCGTGACTGGTGTATCACAAACACCAGTCTTACATAGCTACATCCTATACCACTTATTTTATTTGCTTAAGTGAGGGTGTGTGTGTGTGTGTGTGTGTGTGTGTGTGTACAGGTTTCTGAACGAGGTCCAGAGTTACTCTGGCAGCAACAAGATGAGCGACCAAAACTTGGCCACTGTGTTTGGGCCAAACATCCTTCGAGCCAAAGCTGAAGACCCACAAAGCATCATGGGAGGTAGACAGAACAAGCTGACCCACAGCTCCATACAAATAATGAAATAATGTTAAAAAAAATTATGTCCTGTTAAAAAAAAACATTGATGTAGCATCTGTAATATCACATGGCAAAAACATAAATTGGATCACACTTAGCATATGTTCTACAGTATGTTTAGTATTATATTATATTATAGTTTATATAATTTTTTTTTTTTTCACAATGAAACTGGGTCACCATTTCAGTCCATTTTAACCACTCTGGATCCAAGCAAGTGAGCTGCAAACATTTTTAGCTGGCTAGCGCTTCATGGTGAAAAGATATTGGGTGTAAACGGTTCTTTGAAGGAAATTTAATATCTCTATCTGTGTCCCAGGCGCAGCATTGGTCCATGTCTTGATGTTGGAGCTGATCAGAGAGCACGAGTCTCTGTTTGCCAAAGTAGAGCCACACATCTCCACCCATCCACCGGGAGGTCCGCATGCGTCACCGGGCGCTCTGAGGCAGCCTCATCTTCACCCGACGCCCTGCCTTCGCCAGCTGTCTATGCCTCTCATCGCAGAGCGCTCCAGGGAGCCGGGACAGCCCGCCACAGATGCACAGAACCCCAGGTACAACAGACCTGCGCTAGCAAAGCTTCACCATCAACCAACACTCACTACATCTCACACAAATACCTCCACTGTGAAGACCTGGGAAGAAGGTAGACTACACATGCACACAAACTTTTATCGCATACTGTTGTGGTGTAGTCCTTGCTTGATGTGAAAAGTCCCTGAGTTGATCATCTTGATAGTCCAACCTCTTTTTTTACTTGCTTCCTGTAGCTGTATCTACTCTGCTGCTGCCAATTCAGACTCGTCCTGGGCCCAGAAGAGACTCCTCGGCCATCGCTACACCTCCTCCCACCCAGAGAACTGCTTCTACCCCCTGCCCTCTTCCAGTCAGTCCCCTCAGCATCACCAGCATCATGCTGGCCAAGGACCATCTCCTGCAAATGCTCAAGCCTCTACAACCAGTCTCCATCTACAAGACCCACTTCCTGACACCTCCAAGCCCAGACTGACGCTAATGGGCTGGGCAGAGGCGTGGTCAGGCCCCGGAGAGGCAGATGCTGGTTTCTGGAGCTCTAGTGCTGCAGAGGAAGCGGCTGCAGTGCCAGAAACAGCTAGTAGGGGCAGCAGCGAAGCTCAGGAGGATAGTACCCCTTCTGCTTACGACAACATGGACAGAGTGGCTTTACATCAGAGGATGGAGGATGTCCCTGGAGGAGCTTTTGAAACCAAGAATCCTGGAGGCCGTATTGGAACTTGTGAAGAGGAAGCTGAGCTACAGGAAGCTGGGCGAACAAGGGACTCCTCCTCTTCGTGGTCCTCCTGTGAGGTTCTACCATTGGACGAGAGCGGTAATGCTGCAGGAGCCGTTAGTCCCGACATGTCACCTGAGAAACCTAAAAGGTTACCTTCGAGTCAGGTAGCAGAGGAGGAAAACAGGGCTAAACACGGCCATGAAGACAACAACAACAACGACGACGATGAAGATGATGATGGCATCCACCACCCTAACTCCCCCGCCTCCTGTTCTGTACTCAGTGACAGCTTTCTCAGCACAGGCAGTTCAGAGGTGTTCCTCCCCTCTGGTCCTCCAAACTTCCAGGGGCCTGAACCTGAGTCACAGCCCAGAGAGGCTCACTCACTCCTGGCTGAGCTGCAGAAGCAGATGGCCCAGCAGAAGGCCGAGTACCAGGCCAGGATACAGAGGTGAGACACCAGCACAAGAAGGAATAAGGCATCCTCATCAATAATCTCGCACTGTAAAAACATTAGTCCTCCACACAAGCTTTTTACTTTTAGTTAAACTTTCTCGAGATTGGTAGTTCCAGAGAAGTCATGTCTTCTTCTATTGTTATCAAAATGATCATATGCAGAAGTAACTGTAGATTCACAATACAACTAAACTTGTGTGGAAACCCCTGTCCACATACTTCTGGTCTATTCCCCGTATGTCCAAGTTTGGTAAATCGTAAGGCTACAGCATTCAGTGATATTACAGACAATAGTGTGCACGTCTGGAAATACCTATTCCTGTTTCAACATGGGAGTTTGTCACAGCTCATTCATTCATTCTTTCTCTGCCTTCCTTTTCCATATTACTAACTCTTCTGTCAATTTCAGACCCAGCCACTCCCTCCTGCCCTGCAGTAACCCCCGGCTTTCCCGCCTTTCTGCCACCTGACTCTTCCCTGCCCACCTTTTCTCATTTCCCCCAATCACTCATTTCCATTCATTCCTCGCCAGATTGTCTATTGTTCTTACTACTCCATAGTGTCCCAGCCTTTCTTACCTGTAATGCCTGTTTTGGATTACCTGCCTGTTTTTGGATTTTGCTTTTTGCCATCTTTATAAAGAGAAACCTTTACTGGTGTCTCAGAGTCCTCTGAGTCGCGGCAGAAACGCCCCCATGCACAATGCTCCATAAAGAAACGGTTTTACCTGTCTGGTGTAGAACAACTTGACAGGCCTGCACAGAGCCCTAAACTCAACCCCAATGTATGTATGTGTGTGTGTGCTGCAGGTTGGAGCGCTGCAATGATGTCCTCGAGCGGCAGGTTGCCGTTCTCCGGGTCACTCTGGAGCAGCAGAAGCGCAGCCAAAGCGTCGCCGAGATCAAGATTCGGAATATGGAGCGAGCCAAGGCCGACGCGGACCGCCGAAACTCCACGCTGCAGAGAGACATGGAGCTGTTCTTCCAGATGTATGGAGAGATCAGGAGAAGAGGAGGAGGTGAAGGAGGAAGAGGAGGAGGGAGCCTCTGAGGATGGTAAGAAAGAGAAAGAGAGAAATTCTTTGAAGTTAATGGTTGGATCAGAGGAGGAAGGGAAGGATCGCTGCACAGAGCTCAACGAAAGGGACGGATGGATAAACAGTTTGAAAGAGTGAGGGGAAGAAGATGATCCACGATGACGGGAGATCCAACTGCAAGCTGAACATTAAAGCAGACCATGAAGGCATCAAAACCTGAAGGTGAAACAGCCGGATACAGAAGACAATCTGAAGAAGCAGTTTTGGATGTTGGCGAGCATCCTCACCTGTGCTGTGACGGTTTGGACTTCCTAGTTGTGGAGCTGTTGGATTTGTTGACTGGAGAAACTGCGTGTCCTTCTTTATGCAGAGGTTAGTTATTAATCAACACGATCCTATAAGAAACCAGATTCCATCCAAAATCATTCTTGAACAGCAAAGATCTGGTGGAGAACTGGAAACTGAAAGCTGGTCTGGACCGTAAGACTCTCATTGATGTCAGAGCTGCTGCACTGCTCACACTACAAGATGTTTAGTCCCAGACGGTTGTTGTTGACATGGGGGGTTCACAACCTACACCACTGATCTCACACGAGGTGTACTGACTACAGGATTATTTCATCTGGAGGGAACTGTGTCCGGAGTGCATGTCAGATGTCATAAATCGAAATCAGAGTCGGTCCATCAGTCCATCTCTTGTGGCTACATAAGACAGAGCAGTGATACTGGTCTTCGCCTTCTTTGAAGCCCTTTGTCACGATTTTCTGCTCAGACTTGTCTCTAAGATACTCCAACAACAAGCGCTTCCTGCTTTTGGCTACGACACAATCAAACATGTTTGATGTTTACCGACTTGTTGGGACATTTCAAGAGCAAAGGTCAAGATGTGTCCCAGAACGACTCGACCTAGACAAAGTTTAGTGATGGAGAAAATCGTCGATTCCTTTCTGGAAGAAAAAAAAGAAAAAAAAAGAAGGAGGGTTTCAGTCTCAGTTCTCAAAAACATGTGGGACAGGAGACTCATCGCCAAAGTTGTGTAGTCTGCGTTGGGTTTCAGAGAAATGAAATGAAATCTTACAGTGAAATCAGAGAGGTGACGATTTGGAGTTTCTACCATCTAAATGGAAAGTTTGAATTCCACGTGGGAAAGATTTCTCAAAATCTCAAAATACACTGATATTTCATTTTCAAGTGATATAGCATTTCCTACATGCACCAAGTGCTCACATGATGCAAGATGAAGAAAACTTTATGTTTGGAAACTCCAAGGTTCTCCATGGTTCTTTGGTTTTTCACAGCTCAGGACCGAAGTCAACGGGTATATTTATAACATACACTGTTGTCTTTGCTCTGATGAAATGTGGAGTTGTTTAAAAAAAAAAAATCAATCACAATCAATGTTCATGCATCACATGAGTTGGTATTTTAGAGCAACCTGGTTTACTTTAAGACAAAGATCTTTGAATCAACTGGATGTTTTCCCCGCTGGCTACCAGACTGGTTTTTGCTATAATATTGACTGGATGTTGGACTAAATTACTTTACGTTTTTTCAGAAACTAGAAACTTTTTTTTCTGTGCAGGAAATAGACTGAGACTGAACTCCAACAGAAGCAGGGTGAAGATGTTTTTGTTCTCAAACACTGAACTTTAACAAGAGCCCTCTCAAACATGAAGGTACCACAATGTGCTGTTCACTCTTGCATGAAGACACTTCTCTGATAAAATACTAACTCTGGGTTTTCCACACAGAATTTAATCAGTAAATCTTTTCAGCGTATTTGTCAGTTGCAAACATGCATGTGTCCAGTGGAGATGGCTGATTATAAAATGAGAGATTATCTGCTTTACTTGGTAAATCACTGAGGTCTGCTGGGAAACTCAGAATGAGAAATACAATCTGATTTAATTTGTCTTGTTGAACGCAACAGGAAGAATGATGACGGAGGAACAACAAGCAGATATCCAATCAGATGCTGCCACAAAGACATTATACACCTTTCATTGTGGAAGAAGTTGTTTACACGCAAATTTGTTTAAGATGTACCTGTTTTTGTTCTTTATTCCTAATAACTGCCTGTTATAATGAATCAACATGAGAACTGTTGGTACTGGGTGGTGAAGTAAGGCTCTCTAGAGGCTGAAATAAAGAACTACAGATCAACAGGGAATATTTATATGACAATAAACAGCTAAACTTCAACTGTTTTGCTATGTCAAACTCAGTGGAAGAAAACAGTGGCAATGTCGTGCAAAATGTTGCAAAAAAACAAAAAAAACAAAACAAACTTTTTTCACTTGTGCACTTCTTTTTGTGATGAGACATTTATTCTCAAATTTCAAACTGTTTTGGCAAAGAAAAATAAACTGTAAAGAGACTGTATAAATCAAGGAAAATGTCTCTTGAAAAAGAAAAAATGAACATATAAAGAGAAACATACAATAATTCAGTCAGTCTGTACTACAGAGTCACATCATCACACAGAGGAAATTCAGACGTGATGCTTCAGACAGGGAGGAGATTTAAAGGGACCAGCGTCACACTTTAAAAACACAAAGCACTTGTGAACACAAACTCTGAAACATAACAACGTTTAACTGAGCAGAAAACAGTCATATTCATTTAATATTTACAGCCGCTGGCAGCTGGAGTGACGTTTTGTTCTGTGTCCAGCTTTTAGGATTGTTCACACACAATGAGAAGGGACCACACGACACCCGACTGACACCACAGCAGAGTTACAGGTGACTCCATTAAACAGATAAACTTCTCCACTGCTGGGTCACATTACACACGGGATCTACTGTGTTACCAGCAAATAGACTGTTTCCATTTAATAATAAAAGTGCAATAATAATAATAACTATGAGCCAGGAACTACATTTTCATTTAACAAGTGAATCATAGTCACTCTTTAAGCTTCATACACATCATCTTGCAGAAACCTTGCATATAAAATCAATTATTAACTGCAAAGCTACAACTGTAGAGAAGAAACTAATCACTGCAGTTTCTGAAATAAAACCTTTTCAGTTATTCCCCGTCATTTCCTCACAATGTGATGACAGGATTCATCTTTACAACCAAAAGCAACCTCTTTTTTATTTTATATAAAAAAACCCCACAAAGATCTCTGCAGGACGCAGCCGGTGATCTCACCAGCTCTCTCTTCAGCCAGCGTGCACACACTGCAGCGGCTCAGCACCAAAACTCATCCCAAACATCCTTCATATTTGCTGGTAAAAAACTGAGGCAGACATGTAGACTGAGCACACTGCGAGACGCCTTAAAACCTGCAGGCGGCGTCAGTGTGCGAGTCACATGTAGCTCTGGTTTTTACACATACACACACACCAGGTGGGCACTTTTTTTTTTTTTCCTTCTGATCCCAACGAAATAAAATCTGTTGCTACAGTAGTAGATTTAAAAAAAAAAAAAAAAAAAAAAACTTCATCTATACATTAAAACATCTTAATAAAACTGTTACAAAACAAACAAGTGGAACGTTTCAGTGAGCAGGAGCCTGCCAAATTTCCTACATTTCCTGAGTCAAACTTTTCACAACTTGTTTTGGATTTTTTGTTTTTTTTTTTGTGTTTTTTTGTTCTGTTGGTTAGGATTTGGTTAGATTTACTCTCTCCACCCTGCTTAGTGAAATGCCCCTTTAAGAATATGAATGAAAAGATGTTGAGACTATCAACACTGAAGCAGAGAACGTTTGCTTGCATTAATCTGAATCCTGGAACAGTCGGGTTTGGGTCAGGTTGGATAATCGCGCTGATCGAGTCTGTGGTGGGAGGAGTGGGGATAAAGTGCATTTACAGGGAATCATTTTAAAACAGGATCACCATCATCTTCACCTTCTGACAGTCTCCCTCCATCTTATCTAGACTCGGGGGCAGATTCATGCTCTATTTCAGCCACCGTGCTGCAGATCAATGTTACAGTTAACAGAGTGAAGAATACGAGAAATGTCAAGAGTAAGATTTTACAGCCAAGCAACACTATATACGCCTAAAAGCAGTGCAGATGGGAAATTTAATTTTTTATTATATCCATAATTGTTTTAGTGGCGAAGATGGTGGACAGTTCAGTGGTTATCTGAATGTCGGAGCTGCTATTAAAAAGGTCCCATGAAATAATTTGGAGGTTGCACAGCTGCAAGTTTTCACCTCCAAGCTAACTGAGGAAGAGGAAGAGGAGGAAAATATCATCAACATCAGCATGAAAGCAAGAAATGTTTAAGTCTTTGTCAAAGGACAAACATACGAACAATATTGATGATGTTGCTGCAAATATTAACCTATGCATATACTGCTAGCAACAGTTAGCTTTGTGGTTTTAACCATTAAAGTAATTTGAGATCTGAGAACATGCTAACATAATAAAACTATGAATATAGATAATATATATAAGACGTATTGTAGTTGTAAGACCTGCAGGATTTACACTTTACTTTAAACTTGCCCCAAAATCTATAAAATCTTTGACTGAAGATTAAATGATTTTGTCTTAGTAATAAATGAAATGCACTGCGACATATTTTAAAAGTAATAACAGATTGTGTGACAGTACACACAGGGACACATGGAAACAACAGTGAGGTTTTCATCTCATGGGACCTTTAGCGTCTGGGCGACGTGCAGCCTCGACAGATGTCGTGTGTCCTCTCAGAAGCCGGAGGGCGTCAGGATGTTCATGTCTCTGGGTTTGAGCTTGTGTGGTCGCGCTCCCTGCCGCCGACCTTCCACTGTGGGAATCTCCATTTTGGGAGGGGCCACCCTCTGAGCGGAGGCGTTGTCAGTCAGCCGCGTGGCCTGCGACTTCATCACCTCCATGGGGGTCGGCTTCTGCGCCCCGCGGTACGCCTGCAGTGCAAAGCCTGCTGGGAAAAGAGAAAAGGATTTAGATAACAAGGCTTTCAAGGTGTGTCTTCATACCTGATTTCACACACTGAATGTGACTGAGCGTGTGAGTGTGTGGTTGAGTGTGTGTGTGTGTGTGTGTGTGTGTTCTGCAATGACAAATTTTGGTTTAACTAGGTAAGAGGATTACAATGTAATACTACAACCACATTACAGTAGGAAAGATTTAGTGAATTTAAATTTAATAATATTAAAAAAATAAATGAATGTAATTTGTGTAAAGAAGAGTTCATAAATGTTTAAAATGTAACATTGTTAATTAAAATGTTATACTACTCACACACATTCACACATTAACACATGATCCTCTTTTGTAAAATTTCCCTTCTATTTCTATTTGTTCTCAAAGGCATTTCATTGATACACTCTTGCTGCGATAAGTTCTTTTATTCACATGCTTTTTATCATCTCTTTGTAACTGTGAGACACTTTGTAACTCTGGCTTTGAAAAGTGTAACATGAATAGTTTTGAAGTTGAACTTTTTCTGAAGATAAAATACGATATTTCTTAAAAAGGTCTTTTGAATGTATTTTAAGATCATGTCAATAATCGAGAGCACTAGTGTCTCATCTATTAATGTCTGTTCAAAAAAATATTTTTTATATTAATTCCTAAAATTCTAGTTAGAATTAGGCATTCAATCAATAGATAAAATCATCAATATAATCTGTTTGTCTGTATTTCCAGTTATGCATATTTATGTGGACCGATGGTCCAGCCTTGTACATTATATCAAGCAGTCGAGTCTACAGATCTTTCTCTCCGTCGTTACTTCTCTCCTCAAACTAAACTTCTATCATTTTTTGTAAATTACCTACCGAAAGTCATCCTGGAAAAAAGATTTTGATAGTTTCCAAACAAACTGAAACGTCCCACATGTAAAAATCTAGATGTTGTTTCTCAGTAGCCGTCAACGATCTAAAACTGATGTGGCTTTTATGTCAGTGGGAAGCGGAGAACCTCTTCTCCACTTTTGGCAAAAGCCAATGAGTGAACAGACTCACTGAACTGTCAGCTCCAAATGTAAGTCAGTATTTACCGTCGGTCTGAAGGTCGTTTTTGTTCACCCGTGAACCTGAAATCACCTTTCACAGAGTTTCTGTTTACGATCATGCAAACATGAGCGAGTCTTTGCAGCTGTGTTCACGGTGGTTTATTTGAGCTTTTACTGTGTGGTTTATTTGATCAAATTTGAAAAAATGACGTCATGGGAATTATGACAAACAATGAACAAAATCATTAAACTTGTATGAACTTAAATGTGGCTGTTTCGGTGTGAGAAAAAAGGGAAACTTTCTGGGGTTTTGTTCTTACACCAGGGTTCAGGATCTAGTGTCTCACTGTGAGGGAGTGCTGTTCACCTGCAGATGTAGAGTCTGATCCCAGGTCAGAGGTCGATTTCTGGACGAGTGGCCGGGGCGTGAAGATGCCCCACTTTTCAACCGCACCTCCCACTCCTCCTCCTCCTGCTGCTGTCATGTCTCCTCCTCCCAAGTCCACACTGCTGTTGGAGGAGCTGATGCTATGCTCTGAACCTGTACTATTGAACCAGCTCCTGCACAAACACACAAACACACACACACACACACACACACAAACATACAGTTAACTTGTTATTGATTTTCAGAGTTAATCCCTTTTTTTGGGTCAGGATGGACAGACTCAAACAGGATTTAGGCCACAGGACAGTGTTTGTGTGTGTGTGTGTGTGTGTGTGTGTGTGTGTGTGTGTGTGTGTGTGTGTGTGTACCTGCGTTGTTGTTTTGGGGAGCTGTGTGGTGTGCTGGATGGAGTGGACTGAGTGGAGGAGTTCTGTCGCTCTTCTCTGGCCTCCATGCTCTGGATCTGTAGTTTCTGAAGAGCAATAACAAAAAAAAAAAAAAAAGGTCCCATATTGTATAACTGTAGATTTCCATGTCTGTGTTGATTATAGATCAGGTCTAGGTTCAATATCAATAGTGTGAAAGTATCAAAGCCTCCACAGAGAAATGCACACAGCCTGTATTCAGAAACTGAGCCTTAAAACGAGCCGTCAGCACTTTTGTTACTTTGTGATGTCACAACAAAGCAGTCACCAAGCCCCACCCACCTGGACCCACCATCCAAGCTCGCAGGATTTGGTTTCTCTGAGTGTTTACTTGAAATCAGCTATATTTTTATTAGATAACTCATAGAACAGACAAATATTTCTTCCTATGGATCAACACTTCAAATAAAACACAGGATAAGAGTAAAATATGGGTAAGTGAGTAAAATTGTAGATGTACAGGGAGGTACATTTCATCGCCAGAGCTCTGCAGTTGTCATGAAATTCATATTAAGAAGCCATCCTACAACTACACAGCCCCTCTACATGGAGCGTTCAGGGGGATTAAATCAAAAACATACAAGAGAATGAAACAATAGAAATACAAAGTGAAATTTTGCACCATTCATCTAATTAATTGCAAGATCACATTTCTACTGTCAGCCAATGAAAGATAAAACGATCGTCTCCATGGCAACGTTCCAGAGTTGTAAAATCCTGTCTCTCAGTGATATAAACTGCTGTGCAGCATCTGATAAGTCTTCAGACTAATGGATCTTTTATCCAAATTGGACTTTCTAAATTTATTTCATGTCTCACCAGAACATGAAGCAGCACGCCGCCACCAGTGGAGCCCATTAAACTGTTTCTCCGCAGGACCGGTTTCTGGCCCGAACACCCACTTTATCATAAATAATCAGCTGCTTCTCGGTTGTAGCGTGTGTGTGTGTGTGTGTGTGTGTGTGTTAAAGTTGCTTATCTTTACCTGGAGGGATTCGGGTATGCGGTGGTGGTGTCTCGTCTCCTCAGCGGTGAGGCCTTTGTGGGGTGTGTAGCTGTTGTCGGTGAGCCCCGCCCTCTGCTCAAAATTGTACATACTATCCTGAGTCTGCTCTGAGAGGAGAGAGAATTAATACATTTAGTAATGAATTAAAGTGACAGTATCTCTTTCCTGTTATTCTATTTACTTTACTTCATTTACAAGGTCTGTGTCAGGGTAAATATAAACAGTATATTATTGTCATAAATAGATGTAACATACTGGTGATGAGGGAATTCATGATGATGGAGGACGCCTTGGTTTTCACTACGCCTGGTGACCTGGAGGCGGCGCTGTCCAGCACTGTAGAATGACTCACCGCACCACTCTCATCCTCCTGGTGGAAACAACACATCATCATCATCATCATCATCATCATCATCATCATCATCATCATCACGATGATCACAAAATGTGTGATGATAATGAGAAGACAGCTGTGTCTCACCTCAGCCAGCTGTGTGAACTTCCTCTCTGGAATGATGGGTCGTCTCCACAGGGTGTTGATGCTGATGTCGTGGGGGGGCGTGGACATCGGGGCCTCCAGGTTGTCGTCGTAGCTTAGGGCTCGTCGGGTCATCCCGATGGGAAGCTTCATCCCGCCCATCCCTGAACCCTCGATGGCTGCGGACGCAAACGACAGCGGCAACTAAACAACAGCTTCTTCTTCACTTTGTGAAACTGGGAGCGTATAACTCAGAGGCTTCCTCACGATAATGGATTATGGAGGTTTCAGATACAGAGTTAAGTTTTTCTACAAGTAAAATTATAAGGCTGGCAATATTCTATATCTTCCTATCTGTCGATATCTGTCCCTTTACAGCACTACAGATCACGGCAGTGGGCTACTATGTGCAAATTATGGCTGCTCACTCATGGGCACTAGGTGGGACAGACATTACCTGCCTCACCTGTTGGTAGGTTTTCCCATGTGGAAACCTGAGCCTAGGAACACGCAGCATTAGTAGGTTTATAAATCCTCAGTGCATATTGGTTTACCGTTATGAAATGACTGCAACAGCTGGAAGCTCCAATTACATGCTACCATGAGACCACATCTTTTTGTTCTTGTTCATTTCAGGCAGTTACAGATATAAATACATTTGATCAAACAGTGTGTTTCACTGTGAATCAATGTGTGACTCACACTGTGACTGTGTGCGATTCTGGTCACCTAACATTTGTCTGGTGTGAGAGACAAAACAATCTGTGTAATCCCCTGCTTTGTGTGACGCAACATGTTAGTCTGTATTTTCTGGTGTATTTGTCTCCTTCCAGTCTGTGGTTGAAAACCAGAATTCTGCTTTCTGGCGTCTGCCCACACAAAACATCCTGGAGGATTTAGTCAAGCAACAAAAGAGGTAAACAAAAACCAACTAAAAGCAATTTCTCAGAAAGTGGAGGAACAATGAGGCGAGGAAGGGCATCATATTACCCAAATTACAGGAGCAGCAGTTTAATAATTGCAATTTGATTTTTTTTTTTTTTTTCATATCATATTGTTCAGCCCTAGTGGACATCCAAACATTGCCGACCATGCTGTTCCAAAATCATGGCCATCTGCTGCTGTAGCCTCCTCTTTTCTTGGAGAACTTTGCACTAGATTTACTCACATTTAGCCACAAGAGCATCAGTGAAGTCCAACACTGATGTTAGAAATTAAGGCTTCGCTCACAGTCACTGTTTCTAATTCATCCCAAAGATCTTTGATTGCGCTGAATCTCTTCCACACCAAACTGGGACAACCATTTCTTTATGGCCCTGGCTTTGTCCATATAGGGTTTGTCATGCTGAAACAGTAAGGGGTGTTTCCCAAACTACTGCCACTACTCACCTGGTAAGTCGCCTGAGCCAGACATGATTTCAGATTGAAAGTGAACAAGACCAACCAGGACAGGACCTGGACAAAACAAGACAGAGAGAGGTTTTCTTATTATTCCATCTATATACAGAGCAGATGTAATTAACAGAAAACAATAGAATGAAAGAGCATCTGCCTTATATTACAGCAGCAGTAAACAAGAGATGCAGACAGACAGAGTCAAATAACGGTCAATGGACTCCTACCTTTCTGCAGTGTTGTTGTGGTGTGCTTAAGATGGAGTGGTGGCAACAGTTACATTGGTATGTCTGAGACACACAAAAGCCTCTGGCAATGCATTGTGGGTGAGCAGCAAGGCCAGGGAAGCAACTAAAGAGACATAAGATCAAAAGGTCAACCTTGAGACAGTCTCATCCATTTCATTTGGAGGCAAACCCTTGTTTACTCTGACTTTGGAGAACATGTTTTCACTCTTTTGCCTCGTTCTTTTAAAACCTAATTTCTCACTAATATGTTCTGTTATGATTTCTGTCAAAAGAAAATATGTTTTGCCAAACTTCATGACATTTTTCTTGAATTCTTTACTTAGCCGTTTCCAAATTTGATACAAAATTCAAATTCAAGACACCAGGTTTTGTATGGCTGCATCATTCCATCAAACTTAAATATTAGAGATGTGCTGTACATAATTTTCTACATTTCTATTCAAAATTAAACCTTGCATTTTGACAGCCTTTGCAAATTAACATGAATAAAATTTACATCTGTGGGTTTAAAACTATTAATGTTCTTGTTTGGATAGACTGGCAGAGTTAAAGATGTTAAACTAGGTTTTGTTTTTAGGTCACTTCAACAAATAAAAAATTAAGTATATGATGTAGCAAAAAAGGAACACTTATAAGAATAACAACATGTATGGCAAAGGGAGTTTATCCCCTGTTATAATATGGGTGCAAGCAGGATTATTACAGAGGATGGCGGCAGACAGGCTGGATTACGTAACTCCAGTGGCGCTGCATCCATGACAGGGACCAGAGATTCACTTCAAAATAAAAGCTCACAACTTCACTTGTGGGGGTTAGAGCTTGTACAGCAGACTTATTAGCAATTAAATGATGAAATCATGTAGAAGCTGCGAGCCTTTTCTGAACAAGACACATTGCTCTTATCTCAAACTCAACATTTCGTATAATTTCACTCTGAATCAAGGAATAAACGATTACAATCGCCAGAGAATATCTATGAAATACATATGCACAATAATATATGCATACACACATAGAAACACCACCAGCACCTTTGAACGGTCACAAATATGAATGGATATATTGAGATGAGGTTTCTATTTCGAAATACATTATTCTTGACTGCTTAGCATTGGTGAACTAAACAAGCTGCTAGCGCCATATAAACAATTTATTGTTTATCTAATTAATATTATAAACTTAATCATTTAGTACAATAGCATCACAAACTCAAATAAAATTAACTTACAGCAGATAATGTGACAAATTCTGCAGACATTGTTCAAGATAGAGGCCACAGACCCGTATACGCAAAACCTCATTCAAAAATTCAGCATTTTAAGGTTTTGCACAATGAGGATAACGGGTACATTACCGCGTGGCGTTTTTGAGATTGACATGATGTCATTGCAATTCATCAAATAAATCAATTACCTACGCAGGTTTATTTCCAAGCAATTTTTACAGGCTAATGTACAATTCTTGTAAACTGTTGATGTGCGTTTCGGTTTCGACGAGGGAGGAAACACAGGAGCCTGGATTACTTTTTTTTCTTTTCTTTTTTTTTTTTTTAACCAAAACAGCCACTGAATGTTGTATTTTATCATCCCGATTTGAAGATTGGCTGTTAAACATTCGTAAAATGTCTGAAATCGAGTTTTAACATTTAAGTACGTCAACCGAGAGACGTTGCTTCTTTTAATCCATCTATTTTTGAGTGCAGTTTGGTGGCCGCCGGTAAGCTCGAGAGATAACGGAGCTAGCCGGCGTTGAAGGACAACGACATGCCAAACAGCTGGAGGCTAACGACATTTTGTCAACGGTATACCGGCAACATAACCTACGTTACTTTCTCTCACCGGGTGTAACGGCGGCTTCAAAGCGACCTCCGAAACATTGGCGACCTTCTGATGTCGACTTGTCCGCGTAGAGAACAACGGAGTCGTTGGGTAGCTGCCATTATTGTCCGATAAATAAAAGACGTTTCCTGATTGAGGGCTTCAATACGTTGATGTTCTCGCTGCATATCGCGAGAGTGGAGGGTTAAACGCATTTAGACCTTTCTCACGGTTTGAGTTACCATGGCGACAAAAGCAGGTGTAATCAATATAGTATAAACAATACTATTGATAATGGTGCAGTTTATTTTAGTAAGCCAGCATGCACAAAAAACCTATCATTGTGAAAATAAGCAGGATGAAATACAATTTCATAAGAAATTATTTGATTATTTCACAATTTTAGGATTATATCTGTCTGTGTTATTCACTATTTTATTCAATTTTTTTTTACCTCTAATATTCTAGTTTTAGTTAGTCATGTGGAGCGTATTCCTAAATAAAGTTGTGTTTGATCAAATTACTGCAAACTAAGTATTGACAAATAAAGTGTTGTTCCAGCACAGGAGTTCTGGTTGCACTGGACTTAATGGGAACTTGGAGGAAGCAGGGTACATACTGAGAGGGCTGTAGGTGGGGGGTCAGATGGGGCCGACAACAGGTGCAGCTTAACAGGTGGATCCGGCTCACATGGACTTTTATTTATTACACAATCCATCATATGTCATATTTCAGATTAAGCTGCTGATTGAGCTCTCTCTGTAAGTCATTTGTATATGTGTAAATTATTCATAACTTAAACATACAATGTGTTGCATATTACTATCACTGTGTAGTGCATAATATAATCATGTTATGGCTCTATCTCAAATTTCTATCTTTATTTCAATATACTTTATTTATTTAGTTATTGTACATAATTTAGTGCTCTATTTCATTTTCTTTAAACTGAATTGCAGGCAAATATCTTGGTTATTGTGCTGTTAGTTGCACCTGTGCTCAACCATGCAACAGGTCCCTTGTCTGTGATTGGTAGAGGTTTGTCTACACCTAGTGGCTGACTCAGCTAAATAACCTTTAATTGACCCCCTGCGGGTGATTTCACTATGAAGTAAATCTGACTGAATAAAAGATAATTATGACAAGGTGAACTCATTTTAACAATTAAAATGTCCACTGCGCCTGTATGTTTTTTGGTAATATGGAAGGAAACCAGAGCACCTGCACTAAACACACACATACACGCACACGCACACGCACACACGTACACAAAGGGTCAGGACCTGGAGCCAAACTCCCTCCTCCTGTAACTACACAATAAAAAGTGTGATCTAATTTTCACCGCGGTGTCAGGTTGAACTTTGTGCCAGCTGTGAGCTACATTGTCTCTGGGCCCTCCCACCTCTCGATGCACGGACATGCAGAGCGGAGCACCTCCCTCACCAGTCTGGTTTAAGCTTTCTATGGAAGGACTCCTCTAACCGGACTTACTTCTGTAGTTTGCCCAGCAGAGGAGGAAGTTAAACTGGGGCGGTTCACCTCTCCGCTCCGCGACAGCTGAAAAAAAAAAAAACCCGAGGAGCCTGAAGTGGTTTCACCTCCGCTTTGAGAAAAACCTCCAACTTTCTTCTGCTGTTGTTGTTGTGTTCCGTGGGGGGTCTTAACTTGATCCGATCCGCCGATCAATCAAGATGTCTCTCCAGACGAGCCAGAAGACGACGACGAGGACCTACCGGACCGTGAACGTGGCGTCTCCGGAGACGGTGACCGGAAAGGTGATCTCGACCGGGTCAGTGTCCCCGATGCCGTACGTGCAGAACGGCTCCTACGAGACGGTGCGGTACCTGATGCCGATGCAGCAGGCCATGCAGCAGCAGTCCTACGTCCTGATGCAGCAGCCTACGGTTCAGCCCATGATGCAGTGTGTGTCCCCGGTGTACCTGCAGAGTATGCCTCACCTGAGCGTCGGCAGCCAGGAGTCCGAAGTGCTTTACCTGCAGCAGAGCACGAGGGATGTGAGTTTATTTTCATTTTATTTCACTTATTTGATAGTTACAATGCAGTATTACATAGTTTTAGAACAAGGCATGAAACTAATGCTAATTCTTGACTCTACGTAAATAATGTAATTATAACAATCAACAGCAAAAACAACACAGAACAGACAGCACATATAGTTATTATTAAAGATAATATCCTACAATTAGCAACAAAAAACACACATGTATAGTGTAAAATTCTGGCTTTATAACCATCAATATTAGAAACAAAGCGGGAACAAAACTTTCAAGCAGCAGAGCTCATATTATTTGGTTAGTGAAAGAGTCTACAGGCTTAAACCTGCTGCCAGTGAAACTGAAAGACAACATACTCATCCAAACTGCTTTGAGCAACTCCTACAGCCCAATGGTTTTCTTAGAATTAAAGTTTCACTGTGTATGCCACCAATAAACCACCTTTAAACCACCTTATTACCCCCATAAATGGATAAATATGTGTTAAATATACATATTTCATTCATATGGAAAATTAAATGTGAATAAACAAAAATATGACTTAAAATAAACACAGATCTTATTGTATAATTGAGTCAATGTGAGACCCTTCTAGGCTGCAAGTCAACCAGCCATTTAGTTTGTTTCAATAAAATACTCTATGGTTTGATTGTAGTATTTACGATTGTATTAATACATGAAAGTAGTGTTTGTACTTTAGGTTGATCCTCCCATTGTTGCTTTAAGCTGCCTCAACATGGACTCATGAGCAGCTTTCTTTTATTGGACAGAATTTGGAGAGGTGTTGTCCGGTCTCTGTGACGCTCTGCGATCCTCTCCTCTCTGGCTGAACGTGAGGATCAGTCCAGACTTGATGGGTTTTCCCTGGATTGTCTTGAGTAATCGATTCCTGTTAATGTCGCCATCAGTCTCTGTATCTTTTGTTTTGAGTGCGTGTGTCAGTCGAGTTAATCATCACACCCACCTGCTATTAAAACGCCCCAGATAATGCATTAGTTTTTCACTCTCAGCTGTCAGAGCGGGAAAGTGGTCGGCTGCAGGGTGAGAACAGTGTGTGCGTGTGAACCACGTTGCAGCCGTTGCAGAACATTAGCAGTGTGAGCATGTTGTCCATGTAGCACTGACTAATTATTTCTGGCAGTGCGCTTTGAATTTTCACAGCCTCTGATCAGAGATAAACAGGTGAATATGACGGACACACGGCTCAGCTGATGAAGACATGAAATCTTTACTTAAGAAAGTAGAAAACTGACCTTTTCTTATTTTTGTTACGATATATAAATTATTCTAAAATAAGTGTCACATTTCAATAAAGCAAAATTTTGCTTTATGTTTGTTGGCAGGGGACATTTGTTGTATGTTATCTGGAACTGTCAATTAATCAATCACTTGGCGGTTAATTTGACAGTTAAATAATTGCTGGTTTCAGCTTTTCAAATATCAGGATGTGATGCTTTTCTTTGTCATACATGATCGTACACTGAATAACTAGTCTCCAGTTTCCACTCACTGGGTTTGAAAGTGTTTGGCATCTTCCTGACAGAATGAGCTCTAGCTAAGTGAACAGTTTATCTGAGTTATCTCCTCATTGATAAGTTTTTACACGGCACCAATCTGGTCCTGCACCTGCTTAAGTCTCCCCCACCAAACTCTTTCCTGAGCTGTTAATCACTTCCTGAATGCCTCGGCCTTCGCCCCTGGGACGGTTTACACAAGGTCTCTGTTGTAGGCTGAAAAACATTTGAATAATATCCTCACTCCCACTTTTTCCTAGTCTGCTTCCTGTATTTTGGTTTTTATAGAAAAATAGTTCCCCCTGTTTCTTCAGCTCAGCTCATTTTATTGAGTGCAGCAGAATATCGTCAGTACTCGCTGATGATTTACCAATTTGAGTTACTCCTGCTGTTTGAGTCACTGCAGTCAGAGATAAATGCTCATGAGGTGTTTGATTGAGAAGCGATGCCACACCCGTTCTGACTGTGCTGCGGCGGCACACCCAGACATTTGAAGACAAACACATTCTTCCACCTGGATGCACCATGATATACGATTGAGTTTAGTCGACTGGTGGCCTGTATTTTACATTGTGATCCACTATGTTGGTTTTAGAGGCAAATCTGCTGGACAGTTTTTTTTGGTTGGCCAATACACATGTGATCTTACTTCGTCTGAAGTTATTTTGATTGTTATTGGCTCAGGTCCAACTTTCGATTTTGCTACTACCAAGTACCAACATCCTCTTCACACCGCCATGAGGTCACTCTGCTCTAAATTGTAAAATATGTAAGGTTAAAGGTGCATGCAGCACATTTTTTAAAGGGTCAGTTCACGCATTGTTTTTAATTTACATTGGACAGTTTTGTTCCCAATGGAAACTGTTGAGATTTTCAAATATTTTTAATTGTTTCAGTTCTGCTCCATTGTAATTTGGACAGGCCAGTGTCAGAATACAATACAGCAGTTATGTCAGAAATGTCTTTGGCCACAACTTAATAAGAATTAAACTTGATGATGTTGTGTTGTGTTGCCTGGGAGAGAAACAAGTGAGTGACAGTAGCAGTGTTTGAGGTCTTGTTGTGCTGCCACGTAACAATTAAAGGAGCATTATATAAGATCAGGTGGAGTCAGCATCAACTAGAACTGTTTCTGAAGTCATCCAAAACGAGTCCAAGTCAAGTCTCTAGTAATTTAAAAAAAAAACAAAAAAAAACTACATGTCAACTCTTGGATCTATTAGGACGAGGAACAACAACAAGTTTCAAGTCTCTGAAAACGTCTAAGTTTTCATTCAAACCATGTCACAAAGACACATCCAAGTCAAGTCCCAAGTTAATGAAGTTTCATGTCATGTCTCAAGTCCTCCAAGAGATGTCCCAAGCCAAGAGTCAAGTCACACTGTTAAAAAGTTTCTTTTCTCTCCAAATCCATTCATTTTACTAGGAAATAAATTCTTATAGATTTAGTTGTGTATTATACTGTAAGATGCACCTGATTGATTTCTCAATGAGAAGCTTTAATATATTTAATTTGCGAGTCAGAAGCAATTTGATGTGGGTTTTAAACCATTCTGTCAGACGAAAGCATGAAGATGATGCCTGCGCATGTTGTTCATCTAGTGGCCAGAAACATGAGGTTTATTATTTTCTGGTTCAATCTGACGCTCTCTTCTTTGTCTGTTTCTTTCAGAGCATCAGTGGGAAGTCGTCAGTGTTCAGCCAGTCGTCCAAGAGCCCCGAGCCAAGTGTTGAGGAGGAGGCAAGGACACACACACACACACACACACACACAAACACTATACACAGAACTTCAAATTAATTTCACCAGGAAGCCTCGGCAAAACAGACAGTCTGGCAACTGCACAAATATGCGTCCTTCACTTAGTCTCTCCCCACTGGAGCAAAAGCCTTGCCTTAGTTTAGTTTAGTTTTTTCTTATTTATTACTTTGTGTATTTTGTGATAAAATACAGATACTCAAACATATATGCAAATAAAGTTGAGGATTAGCATGAAAAAGCAAACATCTAATGTCAGCAAAATAAAAATCCTTCAAGCGGAGGCTCCACTGACAGACACAGAAGTCGACGGCCTTTGTGAACATCCATTTCTCTCAGGCAAATGAGCCTGTAACTTGTCGCAGCAAGTTAAAGATAATCCCACACTGTAAACTGAAGGGAAAGAAGAGCTGCGTCTGCTCTGCAGTCGAGTCCAGCAGGTACAGACTGTGAAAGGGCAGCATTTCATTCATCTTGTTTCAAAATGCATTTATCATATTCGTGTGTAGGACTTTAGTCTAGCTACCAAAATTATACTTTTATTTTGATAAAACTTCCTTTTTTTCCACGTGACAAAAGAGGTGAGATTTCTCAAATATCGGGGGTTGAATAAAACAACAGAAATTGGTTACATTTAGATTAAGATCTTAAACACTTGACTTGAAGTTTTCAATATTTGGTGCTACATACATAATTTGGATGCTACCAAATGGTTAAACGTGACCTAGATGTTATATGTAGGTCACATTCAGCTGAGAATTCTGGGTGTTTTTGGCCTGAAAATGTTTAACTGAAGCAGCGTTTGGCTCTAGTATTAAATATGTTGATAGATTTGATGATAACTGGATGGTCTGGATGTCTTTAGACCTGCAAATCAACACCACCGTGCTCCCTGGGTTTCCTGTACAAGCTTGAGCTGCCCTCATCTCTCTGATCTCGTGTCTTCAGCTCAACATTTCTGGTAAAAACCAAAGCCTGCGTTGTGATTCACGGTGTGAAGTGTGATCTTGTAGAAGACGGAGAACAGAAAGAAAGTAAAATATCTGGTGGCTCTGTGCAGACACACCCATCAGCATGAAACCTTCGACATGGGAACAGAAGCGTGATGAACCTCCTCAGTTCAGCCGCGGGTGATTCTCTGCACACGCATGTTCCCTGCGTCGCAGCTCCGCCCAGCCCCCGCATTCACACTGTTACAGCAACACTTTGTTCATAATCACAACTGTCGCAACGCTGACAAACCATTCAGGGTGGGTATAAACTCGGGGTGTGTCCGGCCACTTCCCACAGGCCTTTGCTGTGGGTGCGTGCATTCCTTCTTGATTTGAACCTGCAGCGTCATGTATATATGGCTGTTGTCAAAACAGGGAGGTTTCTCTGATTTACAGCAGCTGTCACGGCGCTTTGATGCCGTTTTCGGAGAAAGACCTCACCGCTTTTACAGAGAAATGACAATTGGCTTTTTATTCATTTGTGGCAGCGACGGTCTTATCTGCAGTCCGTCCTCGAAAGAGGTGGTGTCTGCTGAGAGGAAGGTCTTCAAATATCTTTCATACTGGTGTAAGCATAGTTGTCACTTAAAGGCCGCAATTATTCTCATTGTCAATTTAGCTATCTTTAGTTCTCAGAAGAATTATTTAGTTTATAAAATGTTAGAGAATAATGAAAAATGTCCATTCCAGTCTTTTAAAGCCCAATGTGTCGGCTTCACAGTCCAAACATATGAACATCTTTAGTTGTGAAACAGAAAAGCAGCAAATTGTCACAAGTTGTGGTCAGCTTTTTCTTTTTTTTTTCTTTGTTTTTTGGTGATGCACTATTGTTTCAGCTCTCAGCTCAGTTGAGTTCCTCTCCTTATTGTCTTACAAGAGGAAAAACCTTTTACAACGCGGCAGATCCAAGTACAGTAAAAACAGAGTAAAAAAAAAAGGACTAGATAAGAGATTAAACACGATTCAACAGCACTGTCTGTGCAAAGGTCCGTAACGAAACTGCAACAAACGGGAACAAGGATCAGATAAAGTGATAGGCTGAATTTTTGTGCTATTTTTGGATGAAGTGCATTTACTGCACGTGACAAGGTGTCCTCTGCTTCTTCATCTTCTTCATCTTCTTCTCTTTTGAACTATGGGAAGAGTTGCCTTGTAATTACACTCTGAGGTTTTTAATCTTCCCCCGTCTGTCATCGTCTGCTGGACTCGCTGCCGCCTCTAATCCGTTTCTGCTGCAGCTCGCTCGGTCTCTGCTCGGTCTTGTGTCAGGTACAACTTCGGAAAATAATGTGGGCCGTCAGACTGATTCCCACTGAGCTTTAGGCGGGAACTGCAGAGTGACGACAAGCTAATATTAAACTGTATTCACGTTGGTGAACAGTCATAGTGCTTTACAGAGTCGAAAGGTGTCAAATAACAGCTGTCATAACATGAAGTATAATGACAAAAGGCCAAATTCATTTTCATGAGAAAACTAATTTTAGCATTTTTAAAGTTAAACTGCAGCGATAGAGATGGATGATGTGTAACACACCCTGTGAGATTTGGAAGGATCCCACATGACTGTATGAAGGGGTGAGGTGAAGTACCACAAACTGTATGTTGTCATTACTTATAAAAACAAATGGGACCTGTTTCACAAGTTGCATAATGTGGCGTTACAGCGCTGTTTTCTTTGGATTTTTGCCTACATCCAAACAACAGAGATACATTTACAATTCAAGACGTTTTAGAATTATAAACGCACAATACGTGGATTTTGCCTTTGCAGTCAGCCGTTACAAAGAATGACACCACGACAATGTGACAACACCGTCCAGGTTGATGCTTTTTCATGGTCTTGCTTGGAGTCTTTTGACGACAGTGACAGAAAACTATGTTGCTAAAATCAACACCGTCATTTATTAACAATGGGGATCAGCGATGGCTGTCAGAGTGGAAGGCGTGGTGAACTCACAACGCCAAAAAATACCAACTCTGAGAAACTGAATCTCACAACAGAGGCCGACAGAGATGAAGACAAACACAGCATCTCCGTGTGTCAGACATGAACACAAAAATAAAAAAATACCTTGTATTATATTTATTATCAGCTGATTCTCCACAATAACTCCTCGGTGGACGTGGCAGATCAAAAACTGAACTGTGTTAAACAGTTTTCCTTCTTTTGAGCAAAATGAACCATGACACACGGTCACGCTCAGTCCTCCTCTCCCGTGATTGGTCGACACATTCCTTACAGATCAGGCTGTAGCTCTGCCTGCAGCTGTTGCCAGATGATTTCAGGTCTGTACAGAACTGTACATGTTAGAAAGTAAATCACCTACCAGAGACGGGCTTTATTATCCATTCTTATGCAGTAAGGTATGGATTTTCCATAATGCAAAACAAATAATGGAAAAACAACACAGCTGTTGCTTTTCTCTCAATATCGCATCTACACCATATGTGGGCACATGCGATCCAGTGGAGGGAAATCTTAATGCTACTGCACATAATGACGTTTAGACAGTAGTGCGCTTTCAGCTTTGTGGCAGCCGCTTGTGTTCGACCCCCGTGCACAAAGCTGGGGCCATAAAGAAACGGTTTTCCCAGTTTTAATGTGGAAGAAAGTTGGCTGGGCTGCACAGAGCCCTGGCCTCCATCTCAATCTGCAACTCCAGATTATTTTCACCATCAATTATTTTTGCAATTCGATTATTTGTGCAGTCACAAAAATATATAACGCTGTGAAAAGCAGCAAATCCTCACATCAGAGAATCTGCAATCTGAGAATATTTGACATTTTTGGCTCAACTAATCGATTTTAATAGTTTCGGCTCTGAACTGGAATAATGACTGTATGTCAGGACTTATCACGCAACATCATTTATGCTCTTATGGCTCAATGGGAACTAATCCCTGCAGCCTGGTACCGAGAGCGGAGGCTGTTGTGGCAGCAGCACTGGAGAAAACCACTTTATTGTGATTGACAAATGATTAGACTCTGTTCAGTTGATGGTTAAGGTTCAGCGGAGGCAACATCGTGCGTCAGCAGCGTTTGCCTGAGGACGTTTGTCGATCTGTGGCTCAGGCGCATTTTAAAATTTTTGACAAGTGATTTCTCATATGATCCAGAGCGACAGCAGCAGGAGTGACGCGCTGGATCTTCCACGCTGTGTAAACAGTCAGTGTCGTGGAGGTCAAAGTGTCACTGCTCCGCTGAGAGAGGAGCTTGTTGAGTTGAGTGAAAGGTTCAGGTTTAAGTGTGACTAAGTAGGATTGTTGTTGACGGACATGTTTGCTAAGTTTTTTTTTTTTTTTTTCCCCACACAGCGAGCAGCACGTTAAAGCGTCTGCTGTCAGATTTGCACGACACTCTGTATCTGAGAGCTGAGCTTCAGTGTTTTTGTGTGCCTCTCTGATCAGCTGCTTCCTGAGAGGCTTTTCTCACCACTGCAGGGTATGTGAAGTATTCAGAGTTAATTACAGGACAGTGAACGAGAGGCAAGAACACCTGGTGGGACGGCATGTTTTTAAAGTTTACTAGTTTCTGAGCCAAACGCAGCCTTCCTCCTTCTCCTGCACATAAAGTTACTCTGTATCTGTCGGGAGTTGATTTGTAGCTTCAACAACTCACTCAAACCTTGCAAGATTTGCACCTGACTTACGGGTTTGCGACCATGTTTTTCAGATCAGAGCTCAGAGACGAGATCTGTGTTCTCTTGTTACAGTGTTGTGAGGGAGATAAACGATACTCCCATCTCCTGATGAACACAAACAGTCGACTGAGCTCACTGACTTGTGTTCATTCAGGTTCACACAGCCGGGGGGGAGTTATCTGTGTGTTTTCGTCTTATCGCATCTGTACGCCGTCTATTGCTGATAAACGCCTGCGTTTCTGAAGCCATCACGCCGCTGATGTCACTGAGTTACGGCCTCGTGGTAGAAACAGTTTGTATCTGCACATCGTTGGTAAAATGGCGGTATGTGTTTGTTTTGGTCGGTGCGTAACTCAGTACTGCAGAAGGTGAAAATGTGCTTATTTCACAATGCTGCGTAACGGGTCTAACACATCTGCAGCTGCAGCTCTCTGATTGGGTCTGATCGCTCGACCTGCTGCCCCACATCTGACACTAATCTCACTACCACAGGTGGTTTTTCCCACACACACAGAACCTCCCCTCTTTGATTGATGTTTTTTTTTTCCTTCAGTGCCGAAATGTGTTGCTATGGTGACACCTGGAGTACATCCAGCTGTGATAATGGCTGCTGGAAAGGCTTCGCTTGGCATTTCATCAGAGCGCTTCCTTTTGGTTTCTAGAAAAATGTGGTGAACAAATCATTTTGTACCTTTATGTCCTTCATGTTAAAACTGGCCTCAAAATAATGTTGCGTCACTGCCCTAAGGAGCAAGTTCCCATCAGAATTCTGTTACATAACTAGCGTCTGTGGAAGGCTTGATGCTGTGAGCAGGTGTTGCAGACGCACCTGTCCAATCATTACATGAACTTTAGAGGTTAGAACAGCAGGAGTCCGTGAAAACACAGATTAGAAAATCCACAAACATCCTGCTTGTACAGATGTGGAGTCCCTGTTGGGTTGTTTTGCTTTTTTATTCCCTGACTCAACATCTGAATTTAAATAAACTTGCTGATTACTTTGTGTCAGAGGAATCTGTGCTGTCGGTTTGATGCTTGATGCTTCAGAACCAGGTGACACGGTCTCGAGTTGAACAGTTGCGGCCTCTGGTTTGAATCACTGGCTGCAGTTAAATAAAAACTGGAGTGGTTTCTGGCTTCGTGCAAAGCTGGGCAGAGTGTAGCGTCACTCGTGAACAAGATCACAAGGTGTGTCAGTTCCTTCATTTTGCTGACTCTCATCCCGGCGGCTTCACACCCGGCTGCAAACCGCCCCAATGCACGTTGAAGATCACGGTCTGATGAAGTCAGTTGATCTGCGCTCTGACCCTCAGCTATGGTCAGGAGCTCTGAGTAGAGACTCCGAATAAAGACCGATACAATGAGATCTTCACTGCGCGGGGGGGGGGACACACGACGGGACTGGACTCCGTCTTATAGGCAAGAAAGGAACCAGTTGAGGTGGTTCGGACATCTGATTTGGACGCCTCCTGGCTGCCTTCCTCTGGATTTTTTCTGGGGTAGACCCAGAACTCATATCCCATCTGGGCAGGGAACGTCTCAGGATCCGCCAGGAGCTGGAAAACTTCACTGGGGAGAAAATTTGAATCCTATCATGTAACCTTCTAAAAACAGGTATTAAATTCTTCCCTCATGTTCCGTCTTGTTCTTCAAACAAGTGATAAAAATCTGCCAGTGCAGGAAGAATTCTTTGTTTTTTTTCAGTATAAATCAACATTTTTTTTTCCCCCCTTGTATCTTTATACGTCTGCATTTCTAATTTTGGAAAATACTGGACCCCCCCGCACGCACACGCACACGCACGCACACACACACACACACACACACACACACACACACACACACACACACACACACACACACACACACACACACACACACACAAAGAGCCTGTGTAGTAAGGTGACTCTTCTCTCTCCAATAACAACCTCTAGTGTTACTCAGTCCTGAGAGCCTGGCTCACTGACCTACATCCACACACACACACACACACACACACACACACACACACACACACACACACACACACACACACACACACACACACACACCACAGAGGGCCTGACATGGTGAAGAGGTGATGTGATGATGTATTGGGTGTAGATATTAGATTACTGGTCCTTTGGGTTCAGTCAGGTTCTGGTGATGATTGGTTCGTTTGTTTGTGTTTGAACAGGAAGTTGCTGCTCTGCTTTTTGTTTCCTTATTTGTCAACATTTACCTGTAAATAACACCTGAGGTCATATCACAGAGGAACATGAAACTTATCTCAACCTCTTACTGTAGTTCTTCAACTGGAGTGGCAACACTGGTTTTGTTGCATGCAAGAGACTTCATGTGCATATTACCACACTTTTACTACACAACGATTATTACAGATATTTAGGGCTGCAAATAATTAATTTGTCATTGTCTTTTTCTAATTTATTGATCTGAAAATCTGCTGAATCTGAAATCTGCCATTTCAGTTAAAGATTTATGCAAAACAACTTTTATTTTGCAAAAAAAAAAAAAAAAGCTCTTCCTTGGATCCAGGGCTGCTCTGTTATCTCTGTGGTGTCACTCTTTTCTAGGTCAGTCTACCTTTTATACACACACACACACACACACACACACACACACACACACACACACACACACACACACTCTTCTGCTGCAACCCTAACCCACTGGCCTCTCACTATGAGGTTGTTGTTTTCCTCCCTCACATTCTACACAGCAGTATGAGCTCAGCTCTGCGGAGGTTCCCTGGAATTTCGCGTCTGCAGGTTAACTGCATGTTAAACTCTGTCAGAGTCGACCCGAGGCATTTTTATCATGTTTCCTGATCCTGACGATAGTGGTGACCTCCGAGACCTTACTCACAGAATTAAACTCATAGAGAAGTGATTGGCAGAGTTCCAGCTCCGCAGAGAATGAACTCTTTTATTTTGGACACACCACATGCACATTAAGGTCAGACTGTTAACCTTACATAGCTCCATTGTCAGGAAATTCATTTACGATATTCACGGTCTAAGGTCCAATATTTTTTTACTAACATATGACAGTGGGATAAATGCTAAGTTTAACCACCAACTCATTGTCAGAGCTGGAAGCTGCCGGTATGTCTGGTGAAAACGAGCCGGTCCTCCTCGCCCTTCGTCTCCAGACTGCTTCAGGTCTGTCTGTGGTCTCTACTCTCCCTTTCACTGCAGGAATGACAGGCATGTAACCGTGGCAGCCACAGCCCTGCAGCGCTGGGACACACCCACCTCCATGTGAGCATAGGCTTCACATGTGTACACTTAACTTACCCTCCCTGTGTCTCTTCAGTTTGCATTTAATGTTTAAGAATGAAGATAAAAGCTCCTGGTGAAAAAAGTCTTTGGTCCTGCTGTGAGGTTTGAATCCAGGTTTCCACCACTTTTCAATTCAAGTGAATATGTCTGGATAGAAAGAACACTTGTTTTAAGGGGCTTGAGTTCCCACTGACTGTGATTTAGTCAGATTTGACTTGCAAAAGTAAAACACTGACTTTTTAGGCGCAGACAAAAGAAGCATTCTTGTCCCCGAACAACATAACAGGTTCCCAGCAGGAATCAAATTCCTAACAGCCTCTTTTAGTGTCACTTTGTGCTCACTGTGGGGTTTACTCCCGTCTACAATACTTGAGCTTGTTTTGGTTTCAGTGTTGGAATCAGATCTGTGATCTTTCAGGCCTTTTAGCTGCACCTCCGCCTGTTTTGTTCCTCCCTCCTGTAGCGCTTCCTTTCTTTCTTTTTTTTTTTTTTTTTCAATGTGAATGTAACTCCTGTGCCAGTGTTTCCTGGTAGTAGTGACATCATTGTTTAGTCTTTCTGCTATTGACCCTGCTGCATGAGTCGTGGCTACGGGAGGTACAAAGGGCAACTGTTTTCTGAACTACCAGTTTATCAGGAACATCGGTCTAAAGCAATTAGATACAAACAAAACAATCCTGCAATAAACCTTATATTTAAGAAGAATATAATGTTCAGTTTTTGCTGGCACTATATCAGGAGTGGTGGTGGTGACATGTTTGGCTGCATTATATCTATGAAATGTAAGGAAAATCTCCATCACAATCACCAAGAGCACAAGATGACATCATCAGATGACAAAGATGTTAAGTTTACACTGATATAAAACAGAGAAAATCAGCAATTCTTCACATTTGAAAAGTTGGAATTAGATGATTTTTGGCAGAGGCGGACAAACCCCCTCAGCACAATGAACCCCCCTCATACACAGTGTCAACAAAAACTGAACATGATCTTGAAGTGCCGCCAGGCTCCGTGTGGGTCTTGGTGGCCCTCCAATGGCACAATAGTGTTTAACTTCCCTTGATGGGAAATTGTAGCTCCTGATCCCCCCCCCCCCGGCTCCTGTGGAATCTGGTTTGATTGCTCAGCACAGTTTTGGATATTTGAGAAGACGAGACATCAGACAAAGCTTTTCTTTGCCAGAGGTGAAACCAGGATAAAAAACCAAATAAAACTATGTAGGTTAATTTATCCAGCTGAGCATGGATGACTTGTTCAATTCAGAAAGATACTGTATATGGATCTCTTTATATGTATAGTTCCCTATACATTTCCTTGTCATTTGAGTAGCAAACTACTATCAGGATCATTTAGTGTTGCCATTACAAGTATTAACTGAAAATCCTGGATTTTATCTTAAGTGAAACTCCGCCTTGAACTGGCTCAACGCTGGTTTTGCTTCAGGATTTTTCCAACACAATAATAAATAATTCACTTTAATGCAGCTGTCTCCAGCGGGGGAAAGCAACCCTCTTGTTTTGCATTTGTTTCTATCACCTCCTTTCTTGTAGTGAAGTTAGCATGCTAACCAGCTAGTCCCGGCCTGGTCTGACTGTCTCTTCATTTCCCGATACCGAGTCACTGTAGCGTGCAGACTAGTAGCGCTGCTCAGAGAACGTATTATAACTTCTTGTATTGTAAACACAGCAATGGCTGAAGCTCTTGCCAACACTGGTAAGTAAACAGCTGTTAATGCTAACGTTAGCTATGTAGCGATAGCAAAACTTACAAATAGCTCCTTTAAATCTTTAGGGTCATTTCAAATATTGATGTAGATATAGCAGCTATGGTTGTTAATTTAGTGCTGTGCATGTTCAGTGTTAAAATGTTTGCTGGGATGAATGTGAGAGTTAACACCCACTATGTTAAAGCAGGTGCATCCTGGGACACAGATGCTCTAATTTTTCATGCTAGGGAAAAAAAAAAAATCATGCACCTGCTTTTATCTGAGCAATTAATTCAACAGAAACATTAATGTCTATAATCAGACCCAGAGCAAGTCATTAATATGTCATTATTATATTTGAAACCCGTCCACCAGCCCTAATGATATATTACATTTACAGGGACAGGTAGGGTTAAGGCTAGCGTTACACACCCTGCAACAAAAACAGCTGCACCCTGCAATAAATTTGAGGATGAGGGTTAAATGAGGCCAAAAGAGTCAATTAACAAACAGGCTTGTCAACCAACCAGTCTTTCACACAGAAAAAGAAGCGCCAAACTTCATTCCTCACTATTTATGAGATTTAATCTCACTCAGGACTCCGATCTTCCCTAAACTGAAAGGCTTCAGACGTGAGCGATAATATCGTCTCGTTGTTCCTAGATGGTTGTCAACGTCTGGTGGGTGTAACTGAGAGGAAATGATTTTTAAAGTGCTAACAACCAGCTTTCTAACAAAGAACACGAAGACAGAGGAAAAGAGCCTGAAACAAGACAATACAAACATTATGAACAATGCCGGCGTTTACCACCTGTCTGTCCGCAAACTTAAGAGTTTGACAGACGGGGTGTTTGAAGAGAGTGAAGGTACTTTCTGTGTGAGGAGTACACACAGCAGCTCAGCTCAGTGTGGCGTTAGATAACAGGTTGTGCAACAATTGTTTCTGTTGCCACATGTAGATAAGAGCAGGTGATGGGTGTGTTTGGCTCAGATCACATGTAGGTGGTGTAGGAGTGTGGGAGCACAGTGTGGCAGTTGGAGGTCCTGGGTCCTCAGGTTCTGATTTTCTTGGGTTGGTCGAGGTTCTTTAGTTCCAGTAAAGGAAATTTGAATAATGTAGCATAAAATAATATTTCTGATAATAGTGTGCTTCAAACTTGGTGGATAGTTTCAAGAACCTTTCCTGCTTCGTCATGATAATAGCCCTTGTGTACAAAGCCAGATCCATAAAGACAAGGCTTTCCCCTTACCTAGTCTTGACTTTAACTGCATCTCACACCTCTGTGATAAACTGAAACTCCGAATACGATCGCTTTCCCTTAATGTGCTTCCAGCCCGGTTCCAAAATCTGATGAAAGCCTGCAACCAGAAAACCGTCCACATATTTTTGTAATTCCTCTAAACTGGCGATTGTCAACAACATGGTTGCAACCCAGTCTCGGTCCTTGTGTTCATTGCAAAGCCGAAAAGATGTTATCTAATCTGAACCTAGCACAGATTGCTCTAAATGAGAAGCTGGCGCTGCTCGCTCTGATGGGAGTTCTTTTGTGTCTGTCCACACAAGACAGATGATGTACATGAGAATATTTTGGCTCATCAACAAAGACAAACAACTAGAGGAGGACTCGGAGAGCGCAGACCTTCACCAAGGCCGATGTCAACATACACCAGACTAACTCTTAGTAAATGATCTGGATCTGTCTCATTATTGAATGGGTTCTTCCTTGGCTCATTCACCATCAAATTATGTGCAAATCGGTTCAGTACTTTTTGCTTGTAATCCTGCTGAAAAACAAACAAACAGAACCTCCTTTGTTGGAGGTAATACTGTATAATTACTGTAGTAAAATGATAGGAAACTAATAGAAGTCTGGAGGTCAAGAGCTAAAACTAGAAACTAGACATAGTGCTAACTTCAAACAGAACTTATTAACAGACTAATTAAAAATGTGTTTCCCTGCAGGAGGAAGAGGAGGAGGAGAGGAGGAGGAGGAGACGGTGGAGGTGGAGGAGGTAGAGATCGTCAACGTCATACAGCAGAAGCCGGTAGAAAAGATCCTCATCAAGGAGGTGCCTCAGCCGGCGAAGATGGACACGCGTTACTTCGGCGAGCTGCTGGCCGACGTCTACAGGAAGAACTGCGACATCCACTCCTGCATCTCGGAGCACGTGTCCAAGATCCGCGGACAGTAAGTGATAGAAGTTACTCAGCAAACCCGGAGGTGAGGCGTCACAGGCAGGTGGTATTTGTACTGGGGCCGCTTTCACAAAGATATTTCAGACTGGTCTGTAGTGTTGGTCCAGTCTTAATTTTGCTCATAGTCGAATGCAAGTCAGAGTGTTTATTGTTTCACTCTTCGCTGAATTTCCCAAGTAAAACGTCCCTGTAACGGTTGAATTCTTCCAAAAGACAAATATTTTCTGCTGGGGTAAATAGAGCTGAGCTGTTTTTCGGTTGGCCATTTTTTTTTATTTTAAAAAAGTCTTAATTTGCCCAGAATTCATTGCACCACAGTCCAGCTTAAGATAGACAAGAACTAAACTGCCCCTGTAGCGGGTCTGGGCCTGGATATCCTGCTACAGGCGCCAATTTTCCTGCTTTCCTGTGGATTCGTTGGGTGTGAACAGAGTTTCATGTGATGATATCACTAACGGTCTAGTTCTATTATCCTGGCAAATAGGCAAATAGATTCCTCGTCAGCAGCTGTGGGATATCGCCATGGAGATAGACGCATGGTTTGGCGTTAGTATCCTGAGCGGCAAGCTCCAACAGGTCCGAGGCGAGTTTCGGTTGATTTCCTGCCCTTGTAATTGCTGCAGTTTCTTACCTCACACTGGTTCTGCAGACTCGGCAGGTCCGGTCCTGAATGAGACATCAGCCACAAAGTCTTAATCCTCCAAATCCCATGAAAAGACCAAACCAACAACGAATGTATCCGACTACCAGAGGCCTCATTTATAAAACAGTGCATGGGATTCAAACTAAAAGTGTTCCTTTTGTAAATCACAAAGAACTTGCACGCACATGGATCAGCCTCATATCCCGTCCCCCATACGCCCACTTTCAAACCTCAATGCAAAGCATCTCATGAATCCTGATGCATATAAATGATGGTTCTTATGGTTCTTTACGATCCTGACATCCACCTCAACCACAAGCACGGGGTGGATCAAGAACATTTTGTTTGGTGTGAGGCCGATCCTCTGTGCCATATTTTGCCAAACAGCACACGCCCTGATAATCTGGCAGACTCTTTTGGCACAAGCGCGGACATCATTGTAGCGTATATCCTCTAAATGCGGTGAGCAGCCACAGCCTGCGGCAGGGTGGGGGTGGCCAGCGCACCTGCAGGTTATATAACAGAGTAATTGTACAAGGAACAAGATGTATCGACTACTCATTTAATAATCCCGTCCAAAACTGCAGGCATTATTGAACTCAGGGAGGATGCAATATTTCAGACCTAGGACGAACAGGAAAACATTATGTAGTGTGTGTGTGTGACACACACACATTTTTGTGCTCACAATATGATAAATACATAAAACACACCCACCTCTGTCTCAGTGTCTGGTTGAGACCCTGTTGACTTAAGACTCTGAGTCACTGAGACACAATCAGTTGAGTGAACCCTGTACACTCAAACACACACACACACACACACACACACACACACACACACACACACACACACTCAAACACACGCACACACACACACACACACGTCTCAGGTCTGTTCCAGTCATGTTGTCGCTCTCTCATCCTCATTGTTTGTCTTTCCTCTCTGTGTGTTACAGGAAACACAAGCTGGATCTCAGCAGTGACAAGGTGAGAAACAGACCTGCATCACTCACATCTGATAAATAAATCTGCGAACACAAACAACTTCATCACTAAACTAGGAATGCAAAAACAAACAGGATGGAGAAACAAACAACAGCACTTTAATGTTTAATGGCTCAATGTTAGAACATTTTCTCACCTTTGTTTAGTTGTTTGATTCTTTGTGTGTTTGCTCCAGTAGTTCAGGCAGCAAACACTTTCTCAACAATACAAGTAATCAATTTAGATGTGTGGAAATTTGATTTCTCTTCATTCTCCAATGGTGTGATTTTACTCAGTTGTTTTACTTGTGTGTGTGTGTGTGTGTGTTCAGGTGGAGAAAGAGGAGGTGGAGGCTTTGATTCCCAAAGGAACCACTGAACTGACCAAACAACAAATCCGCTACCTGCTGCAGGTGAGTGACAGATTAAACACACTTACCTATCAGACCAGTGTCTGAGATACTGTATTCTCTCTCTCTCTCTCTCTCTCTCTCTCACACACACACACACACACACACACACACACACACACACACACACACACACACACACACACACACACACACACACACACACACACACACACGAAGAGTGTGCATGCTGAACCTTCAACCCCTTTGACTGTTTTCAAAATCTTAATCTCCTTTTTAAAATTTCTTTATATTTTGCTCTGATTTGAATCACTGTTGTTTATTATCTATTATTCAGTTGCTTTATCTTTAACATGCGTGTCTCTTTGTCTGGGCAAACTTTGATATAGTAACACATGGTTTATAATGCAGATTAGCACAGTATTATGCAGGTGTAATTTTCAGTAATGAATGAAGAATAACAAATCTTTAATATAGAATCATATATAATGATATATCATTACAGAACAAAGCCTTCACAGTGTATTATAAAGAATTTATTATTTATAACTCTGCATACACGTGTACATATAATTCCCAGGCTGGTTTAAAATTGTTTAGCAATGTATTTAAAACTAATTATCTATGATTACAACTCCCAACACCCATCAGCTGTTTATATTCCAGTAATGGTGGCTTAATCGGATGAGTTATAAAGGAGGAGTTATAAAGGAGGAGTTATATGATGAACACAAATGTTGGTATTAATATTTTGTTTACAACCATTTAATTATCTGTTATAAACCATTCATTTCATGCTGTTTATTAATGCCAAACAGGGAGGTGTGGTTAAAGTTATTTATTCATTAATGACTGTAAAACATTAGCTTTCATATCTGTGTCTGGAACTTTATCAGTGTTATTCCTCAGAGCTGCGGTATCTGGCTGCACATGACAGTATGATGCTTTACATGTTCATTACTGTGTGTGTGTGTGTTTCTGCATCAGACTCGTCTCACTGCTGATAAGAGCATGCGTCTGCTGCTGTCCACCTTCAGCAGTCTGAGAGAGGAGCTCCTCCACATGTCCGAGGACCTGCGGGTAAGAGCTGCAGGAAGAACATCCCCGTCTGAAGAAATGCTGAGAGACTTTAGTCAGGTCCTTGTTTTTGTCACCATGACGTAGATTTTAACACCGTACGCCTCCAGGGTTTAAACATCTCAGTAAACAGGGGAAATATAATCATTACAGTTCAGTGTAGAACTGTGTGTGTGTGTGTGTGTGTGTGTGTGTGGTCCAGCTGTCGACTCTTAAGAGTAACTTGATCTTTCAAAGAAGCTGGATCCTCCGCTTTGACAAGACAAGACAAGAAACGCGACCAAACTGCTCCAGAAATTTATCACAAAGATTAAAGAAGGGAAGAGTAGTTGACAATAGTCATGGTAAAATGCTTTTGCTTCTTTATTATACTGTAGTAGCACTCATGGACCATCACTTATGTGACAGTAATAATACCACAATATAAATACTTTGATTTAAGTAAAAATCCTGCATTCAAAAGAACATTCATGTCGTACATACGATGGACGTAAAATGGATCCACATCAGTTAGTGAGAGGCGGGAACAGCGCGTCGCCACATCCTGTGCCATGAGCTGCTCACGCTCGTGTGAGTTAATGAAATGCTTTAAATGACACCAGATATGTTCAGGCTTCAGGCCAGAGAATAACAGCTCATTTCTACCAGTGTCAATGAGGTGGAGCCTTATTATCTTATTGTGTGTTTGAATTTCCGAAAAACAATTAGCAGCTCAAACAGAAAAAAACTAAACAAATAGATAAAAAGATAAATAGATTGTTGTTGTTTATACTCAATCTTTTATAATGTTTTCTTCTTCTTATGATACAGAATGTACAATAGTAGAGGAAATATCTGATTGTTCGACTTTTAAAACATGTACCAGCGTCTTACCGTTACCATGGAGATGCGAGTGATTCCCTCTGCCTGTCTCTCGTGTCGCAGCGTCTGGAGAGTGAGAAGGAGTCACTGGAGAGAGACCTGAGTTTCAAAGCAGACCAGGCTCGGCAGTATGACAGCCTCCTGGAGGCCGTGCGAGAAAACAACAGACAGCTCCAGGTACAGTTCACCTGTCTATACTTACTAAAGAAAAAACTAGTGCATTACTATAATGGCAGTAACTTCTCCTGTAACATTACATCAAGTTTTGCATTACAGAGAAACAGTTCTTATCTAAACTTTAACTGCAGTGTCATACTCAGAGTCTGAATTTGATCCTGTATGATTAAAAATGAAATAAATACTACATACATATAATCATAATTCAGCTTCCAAAATCACCAAAAAATGGACATTATAACCTTCGTGTGTGTGTGTGTGTGTGTGTGTGTGTGTGTGTGTGTGTGTGTTGTGTGTGTGTGTGTGTGTGTGTGTGTGTCGTCCTCCAGCTGTCTCTGAAGGAAACCTGCACATCCCAGCGCTCCCTGGAGAGTCAGCTGATGAGCAGCCGAAACACCGACTCGGGCCGTGAGTTCAAGATCAAAGAGCTGGAGGGAAGGATGAGAGCGATGGAGAAGGAGAACGAGCTGCTCCGACAGAAGGTAAAGCACCACCCGTCCCACCTCCTCTTTCTCTTCCAAATATACATCCACCTGGAAAAATAGACCTCAGAAGTTGTCGGTTTTGTCATGTATGTCATATTTAAGTGCTGAACCAATCTGAAGTTTCTTTGATCTAAACAGTGACTCATAAATAAAGTTACATGATATAAAAATGTGCTCACACGTCAGTGCAACCTGCAGGTAAAACCAGTATGCTCTTTGATCACCGACTGCAGTTACATTGAACTTTACGAGCCAAATTCTTTTTCCTTCATGAAATAAATCAGTCAGCATGAGGATGAAGTTCTGACATGATTGCTTAACAAAATGATCAGGAAAAAAAAAAACTGTTCAGTCATGTACAGACTCAACCAAACTCCCCACACTGATAGAGACATGTGTGAGGTGTTTGGCCGCGTGATTTGGAAAATATAAAATTCATGTGGGAGAGAACGAGCGGAAGGAATATTAATTCTTTTCCATATTAGAGAAAACGTTCCATATGAATGGAGTTAAAGTGACAGTAGATGATGCTGGAAGGTGATGATTTATGTGACAAAACCCATCTGAAATGTATAAATCTTCATGAGGAAGATGAGATGAATAATGAATATTGAGATTTAAAAAAAGAAAATAAGAAAATCAGGAGGCAGGTAATATCAACGCTGCGACAATGATGTGATGATTCTCTCTCTCCCTCTGTTTCTTCCTCGTCCTCCTGTGCTTCAGCTCGCAGGCCAGAGCAGCAGCTCCACCCTGCACATCAAGACAGAGGAGCTGTCACGTCAGTACAAAGAGCAGCTCAACTCCATCAGACAAGAGAAAGACCAGGAGATACAGAGGCTGAGGGTGAGACTGAGACAAGACCACGGTGTAACATACAAAAGACTGAAAACGCCGTTTTAAATTCCCTCTGGGGTCTGACAGATCAGATCTTAAGGCAGAATATTTTCATTTACATACTTTAAACGTTCCTCGTCCGTCTGCGCTCTGCCTCCAGACCCAGATCACACGAGTCCAGACGGAGGTCACCGGTGACAGGTCGTCCTCAGAGAAGAGTCTTCAGCTGAGGATCTCGGAGCTGCTCGCCACGCTGGAGCAGCGGCAGAGCACCATCACCCGGCAGGAGGAGGTCTGCAACACGACACGCCGACACTGTCTCTCTTGTTGTTACAGTCGACTAATTCACAGAGGCTCAGGGAGAGAATTAAGTTGAATATGAAAATATAATAACCATAAAGGTATCGCTTACTAAACTCTGAATGAACGTGTGTGTGTGTGTGTGTGTGTGGTCATGCAGAAAGAAACACGTGACCTACCTGGAATGAAGCGTGTAAATAAAAACCAAGCCACCAGGTTTGCTGTTACAGAAATACTTGTGCACCTGATCCAGGCTTGTGTCATGATTTAATTTATGTCACTGGTCGGTTTTCAGGTCCAACCGCATTCTGACCGTTGTTTGAGCAGCGTCTCTGCAGAAGCAGATTGTCAGTTAATTCAACCTCAGGAATGTTTTTTCACCTCAGGGTGCCGGCGTCAAATACCTAGGTTACAGTTTCTCACACACACACAAAGGGAAGCGGCGATGGTTTTAAGATGAAGTTAATTTGCATTTATGCGGAGAGGGGAAGCCGAAGGGAAAAATGTGAGAGGAAAAATAAGTCGGCTTCTCTGGTACCAAGATAACGAGATAATACAAAATGACAAAGGAAATAAATGTGGATGTAAAGTTTTAGTGAGTAGTAGTTGTTTTAGTCACACTGTACTTGTCCCATCTGTTGACCTTTGACCTCTTGTGACCCTCAGGAGATCAGGAGGCTGATGCTCGAGAAGAACGAGAGCGCCAAGAACCAAGTCACCAAGACCATCATCACCAAGAGGTACAAACTGTCAGATTACACATGACCAGATTACATGTTCTACACTGTACTATAGAGCTGAACTGAATCTATTAGTTAGCTATTCTGATGATCAATAACTGTTTAAGTAAGAGTGAAATGTAGCTGCGTTTGCTTGTCTTAACGTCATAGTAAATTTTAGAAATTTAGAAATTGCAACACTTTTCAGTGTTTCCTGAAGTTTTTATAAATTTTAAAAGACTGATTAATAATGGGAAAAAAATGAGTGAAAACAATAAACTATAAATTATAAAAGATAAAAAAAATAAAACTTTCATTAGGTAGTTGCTGGTAGTCAAAGTTGAATTCCTATATTCAAGATATTTCAGGCTGAAATTACTGTAAGGAAATAAACAAAATGTTAGTTCGAGACATACCTGAACGTGTGTGTGTGTGCGTGTGCGTGTGTGTGTGTGTGTGTGTGTGTGTGTGCGTGTGCGTGTGCGTGTGTGTGTGTGTGCGTGTGTGTGTGTAGGTACAGGAACCAGTATCCCATCCTTGGTCTGCTCAGCGATGACTATCAGGCCACTTCACCCGTCAAAGAGGCCAAGACCATCATCATCGAGAAAACTGGAGAGATGATCAAACAGGTAAAAACAGGAAGGTAGAGGTTCGTTGTAAAAGCAGGTCACACAAGGACGTGTCCGACCTGCTCGGCCTTTCTCCTTAATACTGCAGCAGAAGTTCAGCTCTGCTGCTGTCTGAGTGACGCCTGTGTTAATTTATGAGTCCCCGTGCTAAATTCTGTCCCCGCCGACGGGTAACACAGACGACCTTCGCCGAGTCGCACCACATTCAACACTGACATAATGAAGGGTGGGACCCAGAGGCCAGAGCTCAGGGTGATGGTGAGGGTTATAACTCCATGTACAATGTAAAACTATAATAATAAATTATTACAGAAAAGAAAAAAGAATTACAAAGTGGAGTTACTTTCAAAAATGTATTGTGCTTAATTTCCAGTGGTTTGTAGGTTTATTTGAGAGATGAGTTTTGGGGGGGGTTAACAGCAACTGCAAAGGTTTGAATACTCCTTTAAAAGGTGTAAATTATTGTGTCTGGATGAATAGAATATTATAAAACTCAACGGTATATTACAGAGTTAGCCTTAAAATACAGCAATAACAACCGTTTTAGCCCAAAACAAACAAACATGTAAAGATGGCTGCAGCAAAACCTTCATATTAGCAGAGCTGAACGATACGAGTTGAATGTGACATTAAAAACTTGTGTGCCGTCCAGACAGTTTTATATCCTGGTATTACGATCACACTGCCTTGACAGGACTGTAAGGGCTCTTTGTTTACTGGTAAATTAGGGACTGGTTTGTTATCAGATGAACTGGCGCCACCTTCTGATAAAAAAAAGACATTTCTACTCCAGATGTTCGGGTGGAAGTTTGTGATTCTACACTATAAAACTGGTGATTTATGTCACATGATTCATTGGTAGTTGAATAATATTTGAAATAATAAAAAAAAAAAAACACTTGAATTGACTCAAAATTCCAACTTGGCTGACTTTTATCTGAGCTGTGAAGTTTCTATACATGTCCTACATTCATTAAATTTAACCATTACAGTTGGTACTTTGAAGATCTGATACTAAGAGTATAAGGTTCAGTGTAAAATAAATAATAAAACTGCACTGCAGCCCTAGTATCTTCTTTGAATCCTAATGTGCGCTCTGAGATCAGCCAGGAAAACTTTCTGAATCGTTCCTGACTCTGAGGTGCCAAACAGGAAATTATGAGTTAGAAGTTTCCAATTTCCTACATGTTGAAATGCAGCATAATGTGTGTGCATCATCCCACATTGCTTGAGGTGTTGTGCTCTGCTTGTTGTCCATGACGATGGGAACTGGTCTACGTGCTGTTTTGTTTTTGTCTACTGTCCAGACATCATCTTTTTTTTTTTTTTAAAGCTTGTAATTTGTACGAAAACATAACAACAACTTGTGTTTTGTTTATTTCGAAACAGGAAATCATTACAACCCCTTAAAAGACACACTGCTTCTCTCCGACAGGAATGATTGAACGACAAGAAGATGGCGACGACCCCCTCCCCCCCACACACCTTGCATGCCGCCCCCCCCCCCCCTCCCCTCCCCTCCCCTCCCCTCCCCTCCCCTCCCTCATCCTCAGGGCTCCCAGGGTTGGTGCTGGTTGAAATCTCCCCTCTTACATTATGATTTGGGATCACTAATTTAGATCTTTGGTTTGACCAAATTGGGCTTGATGGGGGTGACTTTTGTGTTTTAATAAAAAAATTTAATAAAATTAAAAAAATTTAAAATGGGAACAGTTAAAATCAGATCTTTTCAGACTATACTACAGCCAGGCGGCTGTGCAGTGGATTCAGGTTGCATCAATGACAACTGGGAACTGGGCGAGATTTGAGCTGAACAGAAGACGGCTGTATTAAAAAAAAAGAAAAAGAAAAGCTGAGATTATATATTTGACATGAATTTTCACACCTTCATTATTTTATTCTGCTTGATTAAGTAAAAGTTTAATGTCAAAAACATCTCAACAAATGTCACAATTAACCAATTAAAACATTGTCTGTCTCCCACACTGACTACTACACTAAATGTCTTTTGAGAAACACTAAAATAAAAACACACCCTAACACACTTATTGCTAATGATCTCTCACCAGAACTGACTGTATCACTAACACAAGGCATACACAGTATTTCTATGAGGAATAGAATATGACAAGGTAAATACACTAGAATATGGCTCTCTGCAGTAGGATTGGGAATTGTGTGGAATTCATATTGCTCATGATGGAATCACTAAACAGGTGATTCTGTGATATACTGCAAGACAGTCATCTGTGATACATTACAGTGTGCGCACCTGAAGAGGACACCATTCATAAAATGGCAGAATATATGTTAAAGAAAATATATATATACATATATTTGCTGCTAGCTTAGTTGCTCATAGTTGTGCATGGACAAAATGAGATTAAAGTGAGGCACAACATCAAACTGTCAGGAAGTGGAACAGTTCGATATTCTGGAGTAAAAGAAGAAGAAAAGAAAGTTTCAGCTGTCTCAGTATCACAGAGACCGTGTTGCGATATATTGCTGTTCTAATTCTTTGTCCCATCCCTACTTGCAGATGAGCTAATGAGCTACAGTAAGGCTGCATTTGGCTCCACATGGATGTTTGTCCTCCCTCATTTAAAATGTCTGACGTCACATGTATTTTATCATCCGTGGTAGTATAAAACCGCTGAAATAACACAATGGCGATTATGTAGGACACACTGTATAGAATTAATATATGGTATGGACACGCCATGTGAAGCAAAAGGGGTAATATCCTCCCTGCCAGCATGAAGTATATCAAACAGCAAGCTGATGTCACACAGGTTAGGTGCTGTGCTGTAGATGTGCTATGGCAAAGAATCCTGTGCACAAATAGAGCTAGGTATCATTTTACACCTTCTAATACCAGTGTCAATTCAATGCCTGAGTTTTATAAAAACTATATGTTTCTCAGTCTCCCATTTTGACCAGTATCAAAGTTCCATTTAACAAAAGGATCAAAAGTTCTCAAATATTAAACACAAACAACTGAGCAAGAACTTACTTTGTGAAAATTGGAAATTATTATTCACAACAGTAAATGTCTCTGTAAAGAAAAAGTCAACCCGACTATAAAGTTGAGCAATGCCAACTGTAGCTACTTGAAAGTTGTTGCTACACGCTGCAACAGCCCGACAAATTTAAGTCAGAGTTTAAAAAAAGTTAAATTAAGATATGGTTTCATCATCAGCTTAGGGCTTATGTCTCGTATTTCACCACTAGGGGGAGTCACTAACGGGAAGACAGTGTGCTAATGTGGAACCAAATGCTGCCTGTGCAACTAAAGCAGTGCTGTCCCAGCTTCTAGTTGTCACTAATGCACGTTGAGCCCAGACTGGTACCATCTAGCATGTAGCATGAGACCCTCCTCAAAGCCACCACAGCCATGCTAGCCCGGGGGAAGAGGAAGTGTATTCCTACTCTGCATGTAAATATTTATATATTATTAAGACGGGCATGCTAAGTGAATGTTTTCTCCAATGTGACTGTAGAGCAGCCCTCCTGCAATACGGTTTGAGGAACATTTGAGGAATGTTCTGATCGGGTAGATTGTTTTTCTCTTGTGTAAAATGGTAGTTTGTATCTGTATCTCATGTGTTTGTATATGACAGTGAGATCTGGGTCGGGAGTTGTGCGATGTCTCACATCCATGAGAGGAAGTGCGAGCCTGCGCCGACTCCCATGGGTGTGATGCATCGCAGTGGGCGGGGTGGGGGCTGTAACTGGATGTATGGAGCTGGAGCATGATTTAATGGGGGTTTTTTATGATGGTGGAAGAAAATGTTAAAGCACAATATTATGTTAAGTGTATAGTGAGTTTTTCCTCTTCCTGAGTTTTCCTGGTTGCCTCTGTTCAGGCTTTGTGTCCACCGGGTGCTCGTCTTTAAGGCGCTGCAGCCTGTTTTGCCAGATGACTCACAGACTGATTTTAAACTAGTTGAACATAAAGCGACTGCTACACTACAGATAGTTCTGTTTTGATGAAGTAGTAAGGATGTAATGACTACATATGTACAGGACATTTATTACCAGCAACAGCTAAAAATATTTTGTAAGTGACTGAGGAATCAACAATGGAATCACAGTGAAACAAATTATCAGCATATTTTTCTCTTTTCTATTCGTCAGTTGTCTCTCTGCTTCAGTTTGACAAATACGCAACTTTCAACATGTGCTTCAATGTGCTGTCTATTTGTATTTTCTCTAGTGCATGTAGACATGTTTAATTCCTATAAACAAGTTCCAACAACGCATGAACTGTACCCTTAGTTTAACCACAAGCAGGGTAAAAAAGACTTTGTTTCTTCTCATGTAGTTTTCACAAAGCCTCCTGCAAACTGTTTGTGTACGTTACAGACTTGCATGACTGTACTTGTAGTAGGGCTGGGCATCGAGCTTCGATACTTTTATGGAGCGATACTATCGAGGATTTCAAAAGTGTCCCTGTAATTTTATACCAAATTTTGAGTAAGTGAGTAAATCTCAATAAGCATGCAGCGTGCTTGGATCATGATCTAATAATGCTGGTGATCGGCTTTTTATTTACACATACACATTTGAGTTTGTGAAGAGACCTTTGTTTTTGTTAAAATGGATTTGATAAAATTGGTATATCGTTAAGAAAAGATATCGAGGTCAAGGTATCGGTATCAGTACAGGTATCAAAGATTATTGAACGATACCCAGCCCTAAGGACAGAGTAGTTGTGGTTGTTGTTGTTTTTTGTGTATTGGAGTCATTATTGATTTACTGCTGGTGGGGGATTAGCATGAGTTTTTAAGATGTAACAAAAATTTTTGTGCAACAGATAAAACGTTACATGCATACTTACGATACATTTACTGTAAATGGTTTAACAGGCTGCAGCACCATTAAAACATCTTATTTAACAAGCACCACGCTTCACAAACAAGTATCAGCCACACTGCAACTCATTCCCCCCGAAACTTCTCATGAACAGTTGTGACAGAAATGAGCCACCCGGTGGACACAGAGGCAAATCTCTGTAGGACTCCTGCAAAAGGATTTTGATTATTATGGAACTTCAAGTGCCTTATTGTTGTTTATCATGTTAGCAAGGTAATGTTAACTAAGCATCAGCGTTTGGTTGTGAATAATATCTGGTCATTTTCAAACATTTTTGGCAGCGTCGGACCATTTGCTTGCTACGTGGGTAATCGCTGAGAAAACCAAACACTGCCTTTCTTTGTCTGCAAAGGGATAATTTATACACCGAGCTAAATTACCTGGTTGTTGCTAATCTGCAAATAGATATCTCTACATATATTTTTGTAATGCAAAAAGATTTTCTTTATTTTCCAGTCCAAGAGGCTTCGGCCCGCTCTCCTGGCTACACGGCCCCAGTCCTTTTCAATGAGAACTGTTTGAGCTGTTATGGATCGTGATTAAAATCAATAATGTGTCTTTGCATAAGTGCTCTTGTTTTGCTTTTTACTTACTGTTACAGCATGATGCACAATCAACATCAACATGGTCATGTTAAAGGGTCAGTTATGGGTCGTTATGTTTCTTTATATTCGTATGCATTTCCTTCTTGTTGTTTGTGTCTATTTCCTTTCTATGTAAGAAAATAATCCTAGCTAGCTAGCTTTAAAAAGTTCAACTGCATCTCACCCAAGCCTATTCCACTAAATGAAGACCATTAAATGTGGTGAAAAGCCCACAAGAGCAAGTAAGTTGACCTTTAAAAAGGAGATGTTTACTTATCAGTCTAGAAGTCTTCACTCACCAAGAGTTGTCTCCAGTGGTGGAAAGCCACCCTCTTGTTTTGCGTATATTTCTCTGACTTCTTTTCTTCTACTGAAGTGCTAACCAGCCATTTCTGGCCGGGTTTGCCCGTCTCGTCACTTTCCGATACCGAGTCACTGTAGCGTCCAGTCTGAAGTAGTGCTGCTCAGAGGGCGTGTTATGACCTCTTGTCTGGCACACGCAACAGTGGCTGAAGCTCTTGTCAAGACTGGTAAGTAAACAGCTGTTAATGCTAACGTTGGCTATGTAGCAATAGCAAAACTTACAAATAGTATAATAATAATAATAATAATATAATATTTAGTTTCATGTTCTGTTCCTAAAGGTTAAGTTCTTCCCCTCCTTCAATACCCCCCTTTTCCTTCCTTCCTTCCTTACTTACTTCCTTTTTTAACATGTTACTTTTAGGGGCAACAAGCCATTCATACCTCTAAAGCTTTCAAGGAATAAGAAAAAAAGAAAATCCACCTTTCTACACCATTTTTCCCTTTCAATTTCAAGTGCAGGAGACTATCTTAGCATGCACCTAGTGAAAAGCAGGGAGACTAATAAATCACCACTGCACCATATACAGTGTATGCCAGTGGGGCCCTGGATAAGGTCGCTATGGTCTGAGCGTCTCCAGCAGAGGGAGCCAGCTCCCCTCGGCACCTCGTTCCCAGCTCGGGGTCAACGAGTGGAGCTGATGGAGCAGAGAGACAGAGAATGAGGTCATCCCAGCTCTGTAGGGCTTGGCTCAGTTGGCTCCTCATCAACCATTTTGACTTCAGTCACTGTTCTCAAAGCCCACATGGTCACACAGAAAGCACAAACCATCACAGAGCCCCGCAAATGCTCATGACTGTCCTGAAAAGTGCCCAGGCCCAGAGAGTGACTGATCATCACCGTGACTCTTCTGTGTGTAATCAGACTAATAGTAATTGATTGCTGTAATTGATTATGGATACTAACCGAATAAAAAAAATCTGTTTTGAGGTTCTGGAAAATAAATCATGGGAGATTAAGCTTTTGGGGAAATACCCAGAGTTCCCATATGATAACTGGTGCACACAAGAGTTTGTGTTTAGGTCATTTGGTTAAGTTAGCTAACTTAAGGTTAAGTTAACAGAACTCAGAGAGACAGCCACATACTTTTATCTAACTGTTCATTATGTTTAGGCCTATCCATTTAACCATGTCCACTTTCTGTATGCTACTTTTAGCTATTCATTACCTATAGCTAACTTCTTCAACTGTTAATCCATTGTTCCCTGTTACAGCTGATTAAATATAAATATATGGATTTATTTATTTATTTTATTGAATTGTAATTTCTATATTTATCCAGTTATAGTTGAGTCATTCCATGTTGCCACTGTCAACTGCAGAAGTAGCTTTACATGTCTAGGGAAACACTGCGAGAGATAAGCCCATGATCAATAGTTATTTTATTCTTGGTTCTATTGGTTGGGTCTATTCTGGTTTTATTCTGAAATCCACGTTTATGTTTTAATGTTTCATGTTGTTGAACTGATTCATGGATTCAGTCATTCGACCCCTCTCAAGTCTTGAAACGACTACTGAGTTCATCGCTGTTAAAACTGTTACTGGGACCAAGTCGGTGATATGGCTGAAATCACCCCATGTTTCCTCTCTCTTCACTGACACATTTCTTGACTGAATCGATTATGCAGCCCATTCTATGTAGGCCTCATGAATTAAATATGAGGAGTTACACTGAAAACAAACAAACAAAAAAAACCCAACATGGCATTAAAACCTGGATTCAGTCATGACACATCCCCTGATTTGTTTAATAATGTGCAAGGGTGATTTTTTTAAAATAATAAAAGCAAAGTATTCTAATAAAACTGTAGAAGAAGAGACTGGGAAGCAGCTCCCTGCTCGTCTATGGGTGTGAATATACATAGGAACACACTCAGTATAAGATCATCTTCCTGTTACAGGTGGGTTTTTTCTCTGTGACATTGTCACTGATGACGAGTCAGATTCTGCTTCTTTAAATGTTTTGTTATTTTGTGGGTCAAATGTGTAGGACCAGATGGAAAGCATCAGTGTGGCATGGTTGTGCTTGAGTGAACATGCAAATACTTATTATGTTTCCCATCCTTAATACAAAATACCTCCTCTAAAGTAAACAACAATATATGTATATCTCCGTTTAGCTACTATTCACATGCTAGTCGCTAACTTCGTCTGCTGTTTGAGTTTATCACTGAAAACATCTTTTCTCTCTCTCACTCACACTCTCTCAAACTTTCAAAATAAACCTGCAAACACAGACACACATTTCCCCCTTACATGTCTTCTTCACATTAATATCTTACACACATCTTACATGCCCCCTCTCTCTCTTTCTGTGTTTCTGTCTCCACCATATACAACTTCTTTCTGTCACATTTAAGCTTATGGACTGTGTGTGATGTATACTCTCCCTCTCTCTCTCTCTCTGTAAACCCAATATCCTCTGAGGCCCGGGGGTTTTAGAGTGTAAAGGCAGTGCAGAGGCAGGAAGAAAGAGACTGCATTATCCACATCAAAGAGCCAGGGTTATCAGCCATAATCAATGCCTTCCCCATTACACTCTCTCACTCTCTCTCTCTAATCAGATCAATATGCTTTATTGGCATGAATGGAGGTATGATATGAATATTGGCAAAATAAAGGGGAATTCATCAACAAAAGGTAGCACCACACAGAAACAGTTTGGTTCATGTTTTAAAATATTGGATATGAAGTCTGAACAGTCTCCTAAAATTTGTACTTTTGAGACTTGAGAATTTAAATCAGACTTTTTGAAAGTTAAATGGGGTACAAAAACTAAAATCAAGGGTAGAACAGCTGATCCCTATTATGAATATATTCAGACTGACTGTTGTGAGTATGTGTATTTATTTATTTGCATTACAGCAATACTGTCGGCCTCAAAGCATAAAATGCTTTAAATGCAGTCAGTAGATTTTATATCCAATACATGTACAGAAGTACATAGCCAGTAACCTGGTTTCTGTGTACATGTTGAGGTACTCGTTGATAACAATTAAAGTTTATGACATTTACTTATATACAATAAGTAAAATACAACAATGAGTCAAATGAAAATCACATTTTCTCAGTGTCTTTCATCCATATTGACCCTCTGTCCCCCACACGGCCAGGCCTATCGACCCCGCTCTCCCAGTAACCAGGCCCCATGCCTGGGGTCAGTGACCCACTGAAGCCCCCTGCCTGGCTTTGGTGTTTGGAAGTAAGTGTGTGTGTGTGTGTGTGTGTGTGTGTGTGTGTGTGTGTGTTTGTGTTTGTGTGTGTGTTCAGAGTCACACTGAACATTAACATCAAGCCACCACCTCCACACTGGGGCACAGCCATGCATCTGTGGGGCCACAAAGGCTGCAGCTCACACTGATGCAAATCCAGTGCCTGACCTTCTTGGGCTGGCAGGTCTGGATGACTGTCCAGGTTGCATCTAGTCTGACTGGATATTTTCAGTTTTCCACCAGTCATGGCAGTCCTCTCTCTCTCTCTCTCTCTCTCTCTGTGCCTCTTGATCACTCCCCCCCTCCCATCTTTCTTCCTCTGTCTCTCCATCCTGCCAGGAAAGTGTTGACAGCTCTCATCTTTCATCCATTTGATGTAATTATGCTCCACTATACACATTTGAAACTCTCCATTCACATTTTATGGTGTGATGAAAGGCCACATACTGTAGTGTTGTTTGTCTCATTGCTCTCCTGCTGTTCAGCAGGTGTAATGTTTACCTTGTTCACCATCTTAGTTTAGCATGCTAGCACACTAACATTTGATAATTGGCACAAATCACAAAGTATTTGGTCAAAAACCAAAGTGTGCTGGCCAACAACATCATAGGATCATCATAGGGACTGGAATTGATCTCGACAGGGACATGAATGCATGTGCCAAATTTCACAGCAATCCATCCAACAGTTGTTGAGATATTTCAGTTAAAACCACGGATGTCTACCTCATTGTATTTCTAGAGTAAAGATCAGGGGAACGCTCAAGTCATTAGAATTCATCTTCAGGGCAACGTGAATGTCTGTATAAAATTTAATGGCAATACATCTGTCGGTTGTTGAGATATTTCAATTTGAATCAAAGTGGTGGACCTTACGTCTGACCGACATAGATCCATGCTGCTAGCCTGGCTACAAACATAAAATTCAACCACAGTCATGCTTCCAAGATGATAAACCATTTTAATTTTAATTTAAACAGAGCCTTTTTGTGTGATGCCACCCGAGACCATGTTAAAACAACAAAATGGCAGTATTTTTCATAATTTTGCCCCCACACTACAGCCTCTCATGTCCAGTGGTATGGCTCTAGACTTTTTAAAAAGTAATAATCAGTCATCAGAGTTTCAGGGAAATACATACTTAAGATTTTCAGCGTGTCATTTTTGTGTTAATCTTGTATGAGGTGGAAGGAATGGTGGACTCAGTGACCTGCATTGTATTGGTGCGTAATGGAGTTACACTGTAAGAGATACTGTAGGTTGTGAGCTTATAGAAAACCTCTTCCCTATCACTCTCTCTTTTAATGTCTCGGCTCTGGTTTGTCTCACTTAATTCTATCTCCCCATCTCCTGATCTATCCATCAGTGTCTCTCTTTGTCTCTCACCCCCTCACACATACACTCTTCCTCTCTCCTCCTCTCCTTGTCTTGCATCATGTCTCTTTGCAACTCATTTTTACTTCCATCATCCTTTCCTTTCTTTCTCTCCCTCCCTCTCTCTCGATGAGTGAGTGAATGAGTGGGTGAGCGAGTGAGTGTGGGCGAGCGGGCATATCCACTGATGCACTCCTGGTCATTAATAAAAGTTTTATACACAGTCAGGAAATGCATTTGAGCCCCGGTGGCTGGAGCTCCTCTCAGACACACAGGAAATGGGTGCTTGGCCGACAGCCAATCCTGCTATTTCAGGGGTTCGTCCGGAGCCAATCAAGCTGAGCCTGGTCAGTTAATGGATCAGTGGCTCTTCTCCTCTCTACACCCAAAAATCAGCAACAATTAGACAGTGTGGGGGTGTGACCAGGGTGGGCGTTGTGTGGGCGCATGCATGTGACAAGGCAAAGGGCAACACAAAGTGTTCCTCGTGCTTTTGTAGAGCAACATGAGGTGTCTGAATTCTGTAATACAATGCTAATCAGTGATGTAACGGCAAAACAAGAACGATATTCATCTTGGCCTCTTGACTGACTATACACGCTTTACTGGGATTGTCTTTTTTTTTTTTTTTACCAAACTGGCTTTAATGACTGGTATCAGAATAATTTCATAGTTGCTGTAATCACATAACAAGACCAAGCAATCACAGCCATGCTAGCAGCTTTGAGACTGTACTCACGATGCTTGGAGCTAAATGCTAATGTCAATATGCTAATATGGTCAAAATGGCATCGCTGATGCACAGCAAGTATAATGTTTACGATGTTCACCATCTTAGTTTAGTGTGTTAGCATACTAACATTTGCTAATTAGCACCAAACAGAAAGTACAGCTGAGGCTGACGGGAATATCATTGGAGTAGCAGGTTGCTCATGAACCAAAGGACTGAAAAAAATAAGATCTTGACCTGATGATGGCGTCAGAAGAAAAATTAAGTTTCCATCGATCAGGAACCTACAGCCCAGGCTATCTGCGCACAATAAGCCAATAACCAAATATAACATTCAAACATTGTATACTTTGTTTTGCAGATAATGTTTGTCCTTCTGCAAAATCCTACTGATTCAACACCTCACATATTTACACTTTTTGATGATGATTCTACCTTGTGTCGGGTAAAATTAACTAATGAAACTCTATACTGATGCCATCCAATCTTCAAATTCTGACCATTGTGCGTCACTACAGTTTTTACAATTGACCTTGTATGGGCCAGAAATGTCTGTACCAAATTCAATAGCAATCTGTCCAATAGTTGAGATAAGTCACTCCTAAGTGCTAAAGTGAGCCTAATGGTGGTGTTAGAAGAAAAGTCAGGGGATCAACTTGTGGTCTGGGAAGGTGTCCAGATACAAAAAAATAATGCCACTAAAGGAAGGAATGTAACGCTGCATCTGGTCATGGCAAGAACTGACAAAGAGACAGCTGGTGGTAAACCCAAACTTCAGGCTTCAAAACATCAACCAATGGATGGACCATATGGATGAGACTGGCAATAAAAAAAAAAAATCATCATTTCACCTTTAACCTTATAAGGGGGCCAACCAAAACCACTAAAACTGCTCTGCAGTTGTCAGTCGTGTCACATCGATTCATCAAACCTGTCGTCAGCACAGTTTTAAGACTAACCTCAGGGCAAATCAAGTGAGGAGAAATTTCCCCTCACTTCCTGTCTGACTGTTCAGCCAAGCACTTCAGATAAAAGCATCCAGTCCAAAGCGTTGTGTGTGTCTGTGTGTGTGCGCGCAAATGTGTGTGCAGTGTTACTCACGTGAGAGACATACTGTAATGTGTTGTGTAAGTTGACACCCATGTGCTTCATGGGTGGGACGCCTCCTCCCCATCCAGGGGGCATTGTTACTGCAGCACAATGACACAACCAGATCAAACAGGCGCACACACACACACACACACACACACACACACACACACACACACACACACACACACACACACACACACACACACACACACACACACACACACACACACACACACAGGAAGAGTGTGTTCAGAGTGCCGGCAGAAATGAATGACTTTGTCAGCTGTATGCTGTTAACCAGGCCATTTGACATTGATCCCTGCCTGACCCAGAACATCTCTCCATCTCTCTCTCTCTCTCTCTCTCTCTCAGACACACACACATCCAACCACACACACACACGCCTCTCCAGTTAGTTATTCTTGCTTAATTGGCAAGCATGTTGTGTGTTACACAGGCAGTATTTCAGGGATTCATCAGACGAGAAGATGGACACACACACACACTTTTTCCACACATGGTGACAAACCATCCAAAGGTAACAGATTTCCTATTACTGAAACATCCTTATTCAAAACTATACAGAAACACACAGTAGTTTCAATGTAGCAACACAGATCAATATATCATTATCATCTTAAAACATTCCATATAAATTGGTTTAAAAATCAATCAGTGCACTAATAAAGAGCCAGTTATACATATAATTTCCCTGAACTATGAAGATATACAGCTTGAAATCTAGAATAAGTAATGTTTATCCTGCCTCAATTTGCTTTGACTATGAATTTACTGGGTGTTTTGTACGATTACTAGGTGTTTGCTATAGAGGTTGCTTTGCCACTATAGAACATATATGTAGATTTATATATAGATTTAGGGTAAGTATAACAACTCCCTTTTTCTGTAACATCCTGTTAATAAACGGCAGATCAATGCTGCCTAAACCGTGAGGATCATTGCATTTTTTTGTTGTTCTTTTGGTCATGTTCATGAAAATTTGCTCTTTTGTCATAAATATGAGATGATCTCATGAGATACCTCGATCCCTGAATGCTCCATTATACAATTGCGTGACACAGAATGCATTGTGGGCCAACAGTGGCTGCATTGGAAAAAGCATTTGAAATGGGTCCTGAGGATGTGCATATGTGTTATATGGATCCTAATTCTGAATTACCACATGAATTTCTTCTAAAATGACTATTCAAGAACACACATTATTTACATAATTATCTCGAAAACAGTTTTGATTTCTTTTAGATAATCACATTTTCTTTGTCTTTATTCCCCTCAGTGTCTCTCCATCAGCAGTTTGTTTCATCTCAGATATTTTCCTCAACAGGAAACAGAGCTCCCCCCAACCCCCATTAGGGACCAGTGTCCGCTTACCTTAATGTGTGTGTGCGTTTGTACGCCTGCACTAGTGTGTCTTGCTATAGCTGCAAGCTGCTGAGTAAGGGCACAGACCAAAAGAGACAAGAGCATGCACATGCACGCGGACACACGGACATACACACACACACACACACACACACACACACACACACACACACACACACACACACACACACACACACACACACACACACACACACACACACACACACACACACAAGCACCCTCTCACGCACACACAGACAAAGGAAGGAGGTTCATATTACAGTCATGCAGCATATTGTCAGTGATGTCACTTGTCCTTATGAACGAATGAATGAATGAATGAAAATCTCCCTCCCCCTTTTCTCTATTGACATGACTACAATATGTACAGAAACAATGCTGGACAAGGTTTAAAATAAACATGTAATAATTCAGAATGTTTTGCAGTGTGCACATTATAATACTACACAAACTACTCCACAACAGAGACACAGTGTGGTTTGCAGTCAGTAATGAGACAGGAGTCGATGGTGACACTACGCTTCTCTTCCTGTTAGAACAAAAATGTAATCATTAACCGTCTTACAAAATTTACATCAGATGAAGCTGTGAGGGATTTTCCCCCAAGTCCAAACTCATACGATCTGAACCAGAAACGTGCACAGAACACCGCTCGATTTCCCGATTTCTCCCTTATTTACTATTGTCTACATACACTCAAATGTTTACTCTGTAGTGAGCAGTGAAATTAGGTTTTGTACAGGTATGAATAATCAGCACTTGAGCAGCATCACTGACAAGTGTCATGTCCCAGCCCCCAGGCATGGATGCCCCCCCATTGTAAACCATGTGACTCTAGACTCGTGCTCGTACTTATTTTCATGCTGTTCATGTTTGTGGAAAGACAACAGGAAACAAGCCGGCTCAGCTAGAGAGGGACTTTCTAAAAGTAAATACAGCCTCAAATCCTTGTTCATGTATAACATTTCTCTGTTTGTACTTGTACAGCTACATGACTGTTTGTGGTTTCCTTATGGCCATTTACTTACCAGTCTTGGCAAGAGTTTCAGCCTTCATTGCGTTTACAAGGCAAGAGGTTATAATTCACCCTCTGAGCTGTGCTATACTTCTTCAGGGCAGCCTGGACACTACAGTGACTCGGTATCGGAAAGTGACGAGACAGTCCGACTGTGCCAGAGCTAGCTGGTTAGCATGCTAGCTTCAGTAGAAGAAAAGAAGTGATTAAATTGAAGCAAAATATGAGTATTGCTGTCCCCTGCTGGAGACAAACAAGGAATGAAGTTTGATGCTGAACTTGTTTATTTTTTCTTCTTGACTGTTAAGTAAACGGCTCTTAATGCTAATATATTAATGCTTTGTAGCAATAGCAAAACTTACAAATAGCTCCATTAAACTCCCATGAAACACATCCAAGCTAGTTTTGAACAGGAAAAGTGTTAACTGCAAACAAGTAGTTTTGGTAAAATCTATGTCAATTATGTGTACAGCGTAAAATAAATAAAATAATTAGTAAAATTAGTAATTTAGTGTCTCTTTAATGCTCATGCTCTATTGGCCCCAGGACACAGGACCCAGAGGAAGCCTAAAAAACACTTGGTATAGACTGAGTGAGCGACTATCAGTGGATCACAGTATTTACAGAGAATATAATTTTTACACTAAGAATTTAGACACAAATAAAATGGTGTAAATATAGTGCATGAAGCTAAGCAACCTAGTGTCCAGTTAGCGATGGAGCTAGCTTTATCTGACAGTTAGCCAGCTAACTTTGCATATAAACGTGGCTGGCTAGCAGTAGTATTTTACCAGTTAGCTTGCTAACTAACAATCCCCTCAAGTAGTCGCTACGCCACTAGCTTCCAGCACTGGCTATTGACTGACCAGGCAATTACTCCTGGATCAGAAAGGACAAGAGAAAACCTGTAAAATCCTCAATATGTGGACAAAACTATTCCAATACAGATCTATAAATTAACTTCCCTGTGTGTAAAGGCAGTATAATTTCAACTGGAACTGGAGTCCATTATATTGTACTGGTGTTGCTCATGAAAACTCTTGCTGAGCTTAAAAAAATAATAAATACATATAATTAAATACATAAAATGAAGAACGAAATGGAAATGTCATATTTAAGTCACTTGTGAACATACAGTAATGTTACATGAAAGGCTCAACACCTGTTTGAGGAACATGTGAGCTCCTGCCCCGTCATGTTCATAAAGCAGAACTGAATTGAATTCAATGATGGGAGAGGGAGGGGTGAGAGAGAGAGAGAGAGAGGAGGAGGGGTGACTGGAGTGTGTGTGTGTGTGTATGTGTAAGAGAGAGAGAGTTAGTGTGTGTGTGAGAGATATAGTGAGTGTGTGTGTGTGTGTGACAGGGGGGAGAGAGAGAGAGAGAGAGCGAGCATCCAGCTCTCAGTCATTCATCTCTCGGGGAGAGGAGAGGAAACTACAACAGGACGAGAAAAGAAACATTTTCTTTGAGTGGAAAAAAAAGAAAGAGGAAGACCTTTTAAAAAGTTCTGACTGTGGAAGACTAAGCTGCAGTTTTCCTTTTCATCTTCATTGCTTTTTACACACGTAAATACTACGCTGCTGCAAGTATTTCACACTGCTCCTTCTACTCTGCGAGGAGCTAGTTCTCCACCTCTCTCCCCTGCAGCTGAGGACGTTTTCCTTTTTCTGAAAACTGCAGATATAAAAGAGTCAAATGCCCAAACGGTGCCTGTTTTTGACAGGATCTCTACATCAGAAGCAGCTCTTGCAACTTGAATGTCCCTACAACTTGGACAGAGAGCGTGGAGCCCTTCAATGCAGCGTGCGTGAAGGGGACTGTTTGGTTTTTTTGGGGAGGAGGAGGAGGTGACCTCAGGAGGACACACCGGGATCAGAGAGCTCGTGGAAGAGCTCCGGGAAAAGGAGGAGGAGGAGGGCGCGTCACACTGAGAAAGAGCATCCTCCCAGCCTTCACCCTCCTTACATTCACACATCCTTAACACCACAAGGCTACAGTAATCTTATAAAATATCTGTGGTGGGGTTTAAAAAGATTTTAGCAAACTAACCCCTCGCTGTACCATAAAATCAGAAAGTCTTTCATCTTAAAGTAAGATTAAAAACTCACAAAAGTACCTTAAAGCCAAGAGAGAGACATACTCAAGTCATTCAAGGGATATTATAGGAATAGTGTAGAGATTTTTTGTCAGCGGCACACACACTCGCGCACACACACGCACGCACACACACACACACACACACACACACACACACACACACGTACACTCAGGACACCCCAGCACGCCGCCGCAGAATGGATCTCCCACCAGTCAGAGGTAAGCATAAATTCATCCTGTCGCCATCCGATCTGCTGATCAACTATTGATGATTTGCGTGACCTTGAAATGAAATTGTTCCATCTGGAATTTTTGATGAAATAAGAAATTATTCAGAAGCTTTTTGAAGCTTTGCAAACAGCCGTTTTTTTTAATCAAATATCAGTTTCTTTTTTTTTTTTTTTTTTTTAAACGTAATATTTCAGGCAGCCATCATAGAGATTTCACTGCAGAACAACACCTCTACCTTCTGACTTTTAATGGCAATGTGGGTATTTTTCTGTCCTATAACACTGCAGACGGACAGATATTATGGGGCTCTATTTTTTGCATCTACACCCAGTTTTTTTGTGGCACTGCTACAAATTTTGTTGTTCAGTTTCAGTTTAGTCTTTTGGGTCTTAATGTGACGACAAACTTTTGGTTGCTTTCTTAAACACTGTGGTCAGATCCTCTGGCTTCTCTTCCTGTTAGAACAAAAATGTAATCATTAACCGTCTTACAAAATTTACATCAGATGAAGCTGTGAGGGATTTTCCCCCAAGTCCAAACTCATACGATCTGAACCAGAAACGTGCACAGAACACCGCTCGATTTCCCTATGCACAGACAAAGCAGGTAAATCCAGGTGAAAACGGTAACTGGATGCTGGTTTCACCTCCTGAATCCTTTGCAGCCACACAGTGAACTTGTTGATAAAGAGGTGGAGAGATAATGAGAATCAGGAAGCTGCCTCGGAAATATATTTTCACTATTTGTTCAGTAATGTGACTGGTGTTCATTTCCGTCCTTGCCCTGTTCTCCATCTCTTGGTGGGGGATCAGTCACATCACATAGTTCCTCGTCATATTTTATTCCTGAGTGGTTACTAGCTTACAGTTAAATATGTGGATGTGTGTTTGAGCCTGTGGGTGGTTGAAGTGATGGATGTCTGTCTGCAGACATGTTAACTGTAACCTCCTTTGCCCCTGGTGGACAGACTGATTCAAGTCATTCTTTCATTAGTAGTGAAGGTGAATTATTCCTGTTGACAGTTTATTAGTCTGCACAGAAACATGCAGTTTGTGTTTCTACCAACTTTTGGAGTAAGTTAGGCGACTTTAAGCACAGCGTTAATGAATCCTCCCCAGTGGAAGAGAGGAAATAGTCATATTAACTGACTGTTAGGCTGCGTGTTAACATCTGTCCCAGTGTGTTTTAGCAGTTTGTGTGTGTGTGTGTGTGTGTGTGTGTGTGTGTGTGTGTGTCCATGTGTGTGTAACTGTGATGGGGACATGTGGGGTTGGGATTGATTGTCCTCAAGGTCGGATGCAGAACGTCAATACCCATCTCCGCTGGGGTGGGACTGGAGGGGCGGGTGGATGAGCAAATGATGGGACGGACTGATGGGAGGGAGGAAGAGCGAGAGAGAGAGAGAGAGAGAGAGAAAGTGAATGGGACAAGAGGAGTGGTAACATTAGGAGGAGGGATTGACCAGGGATGGATGGATGGATGAAAGGGAGGGGACAGTATGTGCGGAGGAATATGGCGGATAGATGAACGAATGATGAAATGGATGGATGGTTAGATGGATGGAGAGAGGAAGGGGATGAATGGAGATGGGGGGGGGGGGTTATACCACAGCAGAGGAGCTAATGCACTGTTCTAGTGCACTACACAACCACATAGTTGTGGAAAGAGAGAGAAAAGAGTCACAGTAAAACACTTTGTAACAAAGAAAAGAAAGAAAAGAAAGAGTCTGGATGTTCAAGTAAATTTAGTATGGAAAAAACAGTGAAAATGTCAAGCATCATTCCTTTAAAGTATATACCGGTCAGTTTTTTTACTTTGTTTCTGGTTGAAAACAACAGTATTTACACCTGGTAAAAGTGACTAACAACTCTGTCTTGTTGTTCTTTGCTACTGCAGAGCAAGTGAGGACTTTTCATTTCCTAACGTCTGCAATGAATCATTTTAATAAAACAAGCAAAATAATTAGCAGGATGAGCACGAGTAGCCAGTGTGACAGAAAAGACAAATACATGAGCGCCACCTACGGACGCTCCAGATTTAAAATCAGAGGAAATTCTCACAAACAAGTCGTCAGTGTGCAGCAAATATAGGCTAGTGCTTAGCAGAAAAATATAATAATAAAAAGCAACAATCAAGACAGAGTTCGTTTCTTAAGGTGTAGTTCCTCCAAAGGCCATTAGATGTCACAAGAAAAACTATATTGAAGTGAATGGGAAAACCAGTACAAATTAAACTGAGTATTTCCCCATACGAAGTTAGTCCCGACATCTCAGTCATTTATCATGCAAGGCCAAAGGTCAAAGAGCGTGTTGGTTCCAGCTTCTCATATGTGAGAATATTTATCAAACAAACTGAAAGATATGAAAGATACATAGAAATTGTGTTTGGAATTGATTTTCTATATTTTCATAAATTTAAGCAATTTAATGATTCCTGGAAAAAGAATGAGATGGATCATCAACGACCTTAGTCTTACCATCAGTTTTAATTTTTATAGATGAAGACTTTGATTGACAGGTCTCTAGGGCAACAGTTCTAATGTTGCTGCCCCTCTGCCTACATTTGGCTTTCTGTCTCATACAATTAGAACGACTGTGGAACAAGATAATCCAACACGTTGAGCTTTAAATTACGCTTCCAGATGTTACGTTGCCATGTTTTTCTTCAGTCTATGCTTGGCAACAAAGATCCTGCCAAGATTTTGCTGTGATAACAACTGGGATATTTTCCAAAGAATAACACTAACACTACGAACAGCAGCAGCTTAACTGTCATATTGACATGTTAGGCCTCTTGTGGATCCTAGATGACTCACACTCATGTTTGCTCATAATCAACCAACTACCGTACAGGAAGCCTCAATATTTAATAAATCGTGGAAATAAAAGGACAGATGTTAGTGGCAGTATCCAGCATCAATGAAAGGGTTTTAAAAAAAATGAAACTTTGACAAATGACAAAATGAAGAACAACCGAGAGGTTAACTCACGCTCATCTTAAGTTTCAGTGACTTACATCACTGCTGCCAAACTCTGACCTGGCAGGATGCAGTCTGGTCTTTAAAAGGCTGGTGGGTTTTTTTTTTATCTCCTTATATAAAAAGTGATAACAACAGTGTCATTTTTCTACCATGAAAGGACCTTAATGGAGAAACTAGTCCTCATGCATCTGACCTTAAGTACAAGTCCTGGATCATTAGGGACATTAAAGAAAAAAGACCCAAGAAGGAGCTCTTCCTCTGTGGTTCAGACCAAAGACTCCTCTATCACAGAGGATTGGCAACTGCTTCTGAATTATCCCACGTAACCTTTATCCAATGTAACAGCTTTACTGGAAGTGTTGTGGCATTTCCTGGTTGGTCTTTCACCAGATATTTACAGCCCGTTCTTTCTAGGAATTACAATGACTGAACTATTGTACAAAACAAGGTTATTTTCAGTTCAGTTCCAGTTACTTGCAGGAAGTAGAGTTCTGTTTTCCCCGAAAGATATTTCAGACAGTGGCGGCCTTTGAGAAGTAATTGAAAAGCCATATTGTCTTAATATACATCTCAAATTTATTTTTTTTTTTTCATACTTTTACTTTAAATAGCTGAGAAATGTGCGGATAGAGAGGATGGTGTGAACGTTTTATACTTTGTCAAAAAAGTAAGAGAGCCACTGGATGGTCCAAGAGTTTCAAATTTTCATTAGTTCACCTCAGGCCAACAACCACAACTTTTTAGCTTTCGTAACCTTAATCAAGTGTTTTTTGTTGCCTAACTGTAACCATGTCCTAAACTTTTTGTAGTGTGGAAATATTGCACAAATAATTAAAAAGAAAGGAAATGCTTTATGTTACTGTAACTATGTGCAACTAAACTGCCTCTTCCTCCCCTGCTCTCTCACGCTGTGGCTTGTTTTGACTTTTTCCTTCTTTTCTCATCCCTCTCTCTACATCTGGCTCCACCGCTTGTGTTTTTACCATTATTAGTATCACCATCCCTCACTCATTCACTGCCCCTTTCTTTCCTGTCCAATCACCCCCACCCCCACCACCCCCCTGCCTGGACTTGCTGGTCTGCAGTGTCTATTTCAGTCTTTCCGTTGGGGTCAGATTTGGCACATCCGGTATCTCATCCAGTTTATTGTCATTCAATCCTGCTGTGCTCCCGGAGGGCATCAGGAGGAAGGCCCCTGGGTCTTAGTGCCTGACGGCCCTCATGAGCAGTCATACACCCAGAAAAGCTGGCACCACTGTTTTGACCTTATGAATCTGCTAACTTTATTCTATTTTTCTTTGACTTGATTGGATTTTTTGTTGATTTCAAGTGCTGTTCTATCATATTTTATACTGAACCAAAAGAGGTCTTCACAGGCCGACTCTGTTCCTATTAACCCAGACCCGACCTGGGTCCTGAGTCAGGTCGGGTCCAACTTTGAGTCAATCTAACTGGGTCTGGTTGGTCCTGTTCATTTGCCATGTATCTTCAGATTGGGTCCAAAACACTGCAGCTACATTACCGGAATGTTTAACTTCCTTATTTAGAAGTATTTTGCTAACGATGCTAACTTTAAACAATACGCCTTTTCCAACGCTACTGCCACAAGAAGACATTGATAATCGATGATTCTGCAAAAAACCCAAATTAAATTCAATGGCAACATTTTTTATTCCCACCCTTTGCTGATGTTTTAGAAACACGTGCTTTTGCAAAATCTGTTACCTAGGTTATGGTTAGCAATTAGGGAAAGATGGTGGTGATGGCAAATATGTTTTATGGAAAACCAAACCACTTGGTGAAGGACAGGGAAAGATCGAGGTTACAGTTACTTAAGAGTTGAACATTGACTGGAGAGAAACTACTTCCTGCCTTGCTACACATAGGTAACACTAACATCTGCACTGACACTGAATGTCAGCACTGAACATAAATCATGAGAGGAACTGATATGAACATAAATCCTTGGATTACTGTGCTGGTTTACTCGGGTACATTTATCTGACTGCTGCAGAGGAGCCTGCTGATGTTTTGCATGTGCAACAAGCTTAACGGTACCTGAGGACAAACTTGTTGCGTTGCTACAGGGTCACAGAATACAAGTCAAAGAGACAAAGAACATGACTGAAGTATTCTATAAAGGCATTTGTTGGATGCTGAGCTCAACAAATCCAGGTATTTTACCAACTTGGAACCAGATCTACAATGGAAGCAGCTATCAGCACCCATCTCTACCCGTAATAAGGTTTGCAGAAATGTTTAAACATACGCTTTGGAGAAGCATTACCACAACTGCATAGACATCACACAGTTTCTCACCAGTCATCTCCTGATATCTGGGCTACCAGGTTAGAGATTCGTCATAACACTTGACAAAACTGTGAGTGTAACATGTAAATACGACGGCTCTACAGGGAGACAGGGCTGTGTCCACCACTGAGGACTGGGGAGGTCTGGAGTTGATGGAAGGCATGTGTTTTGTTTCAAAGTTGTTACGCTCACTGGCAAAGTGAATGCAGAGAGATTAAATTAATATCGATCGTCTCGGCTGAAAAACAAGCAAATTTCCCAAAATGTGTTGCTTTAAACTTTTTAGGGTTATTTATTTACTGCAATAGTCGCTGCTGAGCTGCACATGCAAAGTGTTCTCCTCAAAGATAATGTTTGATGCTTTGGAGGGAGAAAGTGGCACAGAAACGACACAGGACAAAAAAAAAAAAAAAAAGGAGAGAAGAGAAAAAAAAAAGTTAGAAGAGTGAAAGACAGGAAGCAGGGAATGGATGAAAGGGGAGAGCGGAGGGAGGTGGTGAAGGTGATATGAAGGGAGGAGAGGAGGCGAGAGGATGGGGGAGAAACGAGAGGAAGAGAGGAGAGGGAGGCAGGAAAGAAGAGGAGAGGTGAGGGCAACCCCTCCTCAATCCAAGGCGAAAGGTCACTGCAGTCGGTTTTAAAATAGCCCGAAACCATGATGTCATCTGTGAGAGGCGCAGCGATGCTCTGTCCGTTAAACTCCATCGACCATCAGCAGGTCGAGTCCAGGCTCAGCGGAAGTCAGAGAGTCAGCGGAAAGACGAGGGATCAGCACAGAAGTTTCTCTTTCCTTCTGACATCTGAATCAGTCAGTTTTTAACCTACAACTTTACAGATTTACTCTTCAACTTTTACATGACGACCA